>NC_048276.1:2721813-2855815 GCF_009762535.1 Notolabrus celidotus
GTGCCCTATTACCCCTCTAGAACACTACGCTCCCAACATGCAGGCCTGCTGGTCGTCTCTAAAAGTAGTATGGGAGGTAGAACCTTCAGTTATCAGGCCCCTCTCCTTTGGAATCATCGAGGCAGACACCCTCTCTACTTTTAAGAGTAGGCTTCAAACTTTCCTTTTTGATAAAGCTTATAGTTAGAGCTGGATCAGGCTCGGACCAGGTCTTAGTTATGCTGCTATAGGCTTAGACTGACACATTGGGATCCTGTCTTTCCCTCTCTCTCCTCTCTCTGCCTGTCTCTCACTTTAACTCTTCCTGTCCCATTAAAGTTACTAACCATAGACCTTTCTGGAGTCCCTGAGCTCCCTTGTCTCGTAGGTTCCTCTGGATCTCTGCCGTAGATGCGTTCATAAACTGGATTTAGACTTGATGTAAGAGCTTAGAGGGACCTCTGAAATATTTGCATAGGTTTTGATATTTAGTTCAGCCTTCTCTATCAACCATTGCTATTTTAAACACAATGCTTAGACTGCATCAACCAGATCACCCTGTTCCAAGACTTCCATTCAATGTATGGTACCAAATCCGTCACAGCACCAGATCTGATAGGTTTCTAATCTAGTCAATGTGTTAACTTCCACTGGATCCGCTCTGTTGCGTTCCGGCTGCGTCTCTGATCCGGCAGGTCGGAGCCCTCCGGATCAGATACACAAGACTTGCATCAATCTCAACAGAGCAGATGGAGCGGGACAGGAAGTCAGCAAACATCCGGTTAATTTTCAGAATAAAACACTCTGTGTTATCACCAGATCGTATTTCACTTAACTACAACAACAAACTGTCATGATGAGCGGAGCCAGGCCTGGAGTCAACAGGTCAGAGGTTTTCAGAGGACCAGAAAGACAACATGGATGAGGAGAGGAGGAGGAGGAGGAGAATCCTTGATTCAGTGATTACTCCGGGAAAAAACCTCGGTCACATGACTCCAGCTGTCCGGCGGTCCTGCTCCTATAATAGATTTAAGACACAGGCTACATAATGTAGAAAAACAACTGTGAACATAACACATCGGAAATGTTTCATTGAATCTTTTGAGTGGTTTTCTGGAAACATAACTTTCTCTCCTTCCTCAATCAACCCTCTACTCCTCACACATCCCCTCTCTCTCTCTCTCCACGTCTCTTCCCCTCTCTTTACCTTCTCTTAACCTCATCAAACTCTTCATGAGCTGTGATCAAAGACCTTAACCCGTGTATTTGAAGGCTTGCACACAGTATGACTTATCATCATCTGTCCCATTAAAGTTACTAACCATAGACCTTTCTGGAGTCCCTGAGCTCCCTTGTCTCGTAGGTTCCTCTGAGCTGCCGTAGACGTCCTCCTGCTGTGGACGTGCTGGACTCCAGCGGCAACAGCTACAACTACTCGTCTCATCACTATCACCTCTCCCTCTCTCTCTTATTCTCCTCTATCCCTCTTTCCAGACCCAACTTGGTCTCAGCAGATGTGTGTCTAACATGAGTCTGGTTCTGCTCGAGGTTTCTGCCTGTAAAAGGAAGTTTGTCCTCTCCGCTGTAACTAGCTAAATACTGTGAGGTGCAATGCTCATGGTGGATTAAGGTGGGGTGAGACTGAGTCTTATCCTGTCTTGGTGTTGGGTCTCTGTTCATAATTTGACATAGAGCAGTCTAGACCTGCTCTGTTTGTAAAAGCATCTTGAGATAACGTTTGTTGTGATTTGGCGCTATACAAACAAAGATTGATACACAAGCATGATCTCCAAAGCCTCTCTTATATAAAGCCAAACACCAATTATTCCCCCCACTGGCACAAAGAGTTGGCTCTGGATGTAAATCATGAGATGTAGAATCATCTAGTATTATGGAAGCTGTGCTCCGATCCTACAGCCCTGCAATAAATCCTACAGAGCTTTTATTGTTTGTTTTCTGCTGACATCATGTCTCTAATTCAACTTGCAGGTAAACTTTTGTAATTTTGTCAGTGGACAGCAGTCTCAAGGGAACAAAGCACAGATTCAATAATGTCCTGAATACGAGAGCAGTATCCTGGAGTCACCTTTTTCTTCTTTCTACAAGATAACAACAGAACACCTCTCTGACACGCCTGTGTTTGAAATGCTGGCTTAGTGTTTGTGCTTGTTTTGCTTCTGCAACCTGTAACAGCAAAAAAAGTCACCTTTAACAAAATACAGTGCAACACAACGCCGTCAGAATGTGCAGCTTTGCAAGTTTGAAACGGTGTCAAGAAGAAGTGAACTTGACGGGGTAATTACTGCAGGCTGTAGAGACAAGTTAGAGGATGACACAGCTAGTTTATTGTATTAAGAATTCAATGTTATAGTCTGTAATGATGTTAGAATGTGTGAGAGGGTAGAGGGATCATACAAGGATAAGTGTGGACTAAGAATGTGAGGCCTTAAAACAGGTTTCAAGTCTTAGGAATGTCACCCATTGGTTCCTGAAGAGATGTTTTGAGCCTAACGATGGTCCTAACTTTAGATCAGCCTGGAAACTTCCAAAGAGGTGGAGAAAATTCCCACCTGTCAATCAACTCAGCTGCACACCTTAATATGCAAATGTATATACACCTCTTTATATTATCTCAACAGATGTATTATAGAACAGAATTATCCTCCCAAAAAATGCACCTCCTGTACAGTGTGTATAAATACATAAATAAGCTACACCCAAATCTGCCTAACCAGGCTGCAGCATGTTTAATTCAGCTGTACAATTTGAAATTCTAACATGGGACCTAATGGGGATTCCTTGGCTTCTGCAGCCACCCTCAAGGACCTGCAGTTTTTATGTGTGCTCTTCCTTATTTATTTTAAAATCTAGAATTTAAGTTGCACCAGGGTCTAAGACACAGTCAACTTTTTGTCAAATGTTTTTTGTAAACATTTTTTTTGTCAAATTTTTTTTGTCACTTTTTTTTTTTCAAAATTATTTTTTTTCAACATTTTTTTTTCAACATTTTTTTTTTCAACATTTTATTTTTCAACATTTTTTTTTTCAACATTTTTTTTTTCAAATTTTTTTTTTCAACATTTTTTTTTTCAACATTTTTTTCTTGTCAAATTTTTTCTTTCAATTTTTTTTTGTCAAATTCTTTTCTTTCAATTTTTTTTTCAACATTTTTTTTTCAATTGTTTTTGTTTTCAAATTAAAATTTTGTTTTCAATTTATTTGTCATTTTTTTTGTTTCAAATTTTTCCAAAAACCATTCACAGTCATTGTTTTTTCCATCTGTGATTCACTTGATTTCTCTTTCTTTCATTAGTTTTTATTTGTTCTATCTTTTTTGTATGTGTGTGTACTTTTCAAAAGAAGAAGCTGTGATGCTCTTGATTTAGCAGCTTGTAACAGTAGTCTTCTCTCAGCCCACCGTGAATGCGTCTCTCCTCCCGGTGTTCCGGTTTTAAAAGTGACCCTGTAAACTGGAGACCTTCAGCTGAACGTGTCAGTGTTTGTGGAGTTTACACAGCTGTTGAAACACAGAGGGAGTTCCTGGGAATGCAAACTAGTTTAGTTTTTATCAAGATTTCAAAATATCCTCATCAGATATTTAATGATGGATCAAACCAAAACACCGGTCGGTCTCTGCCACGGCTTTTTGAGTTGAAAAGGATTTTAAAGCCGTGTTGAAACGTCTTTGCTACTCACGCTTATCTCCTCTCACGTGTTGATTCATTCATTGCTTTTTCCATGTTTTTAACTGCAGGCGCAACATTTTCCCTTTTTTCAAGTTTTTTCTGCTTTTGAAGCACATTTTCAAATTTTCAAACTTTTTTGTCAAATTTTTTTTGTAAAAGAATTTTTTTTGGTCAATTTTTTTTTTCAAAATTAATTTTTGTCAAAATTATTTTTTTTCAAAATTATTTTTTTCAAAATTATTTTTTTCAAAATTATTTTTTTCAACATTTTTTTTTCAACATTATTTTTTTCAACATTTTTTTTTCAACATTTTTTTTGTTTTCAAATTAAAATTTTGTTTATTTTTTGTCAATTTTTTTGTTTCAAATTTTTCCAAAAACTATTCACAGTCGTTGTTTTTTCAAGATTTCAAAATATCCTCATCAGATATTTAATGATCGTCTAAAGACGTTTATGAGGAATGCATCCGGCTGAGTCTCCAGTTAACAGGGTCGCTGTTTAAACCAAAACACCGGCCAATCTCTGCCATGGCTTTTTGAGTTCAAAAGGATTTTAAAGCCGTGCTGAAACGTCTTTGCTACTCGCTCTTATCTCCTCTCACGTGTTGATTCAGTGAATCCATCTGTGATGAAATATAGCACCATCTAAAACAGCGCCAGCTGAGTCTCTTCATGCTAACAGGCTAACTGTTGTGTTGCACATAATGATACCTGCCTGTCCGCCTGCTTCTATGGTGTCATCTGTGATGAAAGGCATTCCTCTTTGTTTTACTGCCCTCTACTGGTCTGGTGGTGTAGTGCATTTACTTTTCTTTTCTCCATACGTCACTGGTCTGATTTGAACAATCTACCCAGGACTTCAGCCCACGGTTGAAACACAGACAACAATGGGGGGCCAGGAACCTTTTAGTTCAGGGGGAAGTAGTTCTGGGGGCTAAAAGACCCCGGAACTCTTTGTCGAAATGCATATAAGTGAATCCTGAACTGCTATGTCTTCACCTGCTGCCGCCATGTCTGTTATGCTCAACTCAGAGAGTATCCTTACACCCCTAGTGTATCACAGTTTTCTTAAAATGCATGGTTATGAGGGTGAAAAGCTTTGAGCAGAGAAGAAGTCGCACCATCTTCTAAATAAATATTGTCACACAACACGCAGCACGCTTTTCAGATGACAAACAGCTATTAAAGGTGTGTCTTGTACATTTTACGCTTCTTTGTTTTTCAGCACCAGGCACATCAAAAACAGTTTCAGTGTTGAGAGCATTATTCCCATGCTTTGATGGATTCTCTCTGGTGTTATTTAAAATGTGACAGGGTTTATCTAGGATCTGCAAAATGGTCTAAATATGAGGGACAGGTACAAGCTGGGTATTCAGGTATTCTATTAGTATAATGAGTGTTACGAAGACAGACATGTAATTCAAATTAACAAAGAAAAAGTCATTATACAGCAGCCTCATTTTGCTTTATTTACAATTCAACATCTGCTTCTGTCTGTTAGCGTATAATGTGACTCATTCCACAAATGTTAAAACTCCAGAAAAGCATCATTTGCATTTTTTAGACTCCTCTCACAGACACACGGTGGATTTTTCCCCTCTCTCTCTCAGAATCACTGGATTCAGCCAACAAGAGCACAAACTGTTGTAATCAGGCCACAGCCACCAGCTGCTGCAGTATTGATCGTCATCCGTGCAGCTGATGATGGATTATGGATCGGATGGATTTTAGCCCTCAGACAAGCAAGACATGACAAGTTATTCTGTTAGCACAGAGAAATCCATACTAACATTGAATTGGACAGCTCCCTCTCAATCCATCCCACTCCTTCCATCCATCATTTATACTTTTTTCAGAGGCTTGTTCTCCCTCTTCATTCCCAAATGTTACCTCTCTTCTTTCGCCTGTTCACTCAAAAAAAGCAACATGGGTGTCTGTTTTATCATGTAGCTTCTTCTATTATGTATTATACATTTTTAATTCATGTAGTTTTAACATGGCATGCAAAATCTTTAAAACTACAAGACTGCTTTATGTCAACACAACCTAATGGGTTTAGGTAGGAATCCCATCTGCAATACCTCTCCATAGCAGAAGGTGGCAGTAACTAACAACAGGCCCTATTCATCAGCCAAGGTTGCGTGCTTCTGTTCTGGCAAAGAAGAGCCATTACGGGGAGCTGGGAGAGATGGCCTGTGACTGACTGCAGTTAGGGCGCTGGTGGCCTAGCGGTCTAAGTGCCCCACGTATTGAGGCTATAGTCAATCAGCGGCAGCCATATTGGTAATGCTGAAGTCAACCAGGCAGAGTGTGACGTAAAGGGGCGGAGTTTGAGCCTCCTAGCCAAAAGCTATGTCAGTCACGTCAGTCACGTCCTTATTTGGGCAAAAACTCGTAATCTTAATATCTTCTGAACTGTCCCATGAGAATGAATCTGTCCCCCGTACAGTGTGTGATGATAGAGAGATTAGCTACGCAGAGCCAAGCAGTTTTTTGTACCAGGCTGTAAACATGTTTATTAAAGGTGACATATCATGCAAAATGGACTTTTTAATGGTTCTTTACCTGAAATATGTGTCCCTGTCTACAAACCCCCCCTGTTCTGATTTCTACACCTTTCTGTAAATGTGTCTAAAACGAGCCGTTTCAGACTTCAGTGTTTTTGTTACGTAACAACAATATCCGGTCTGTCACGGAGTCAGAGCTCGGAGCTTGTTCAGCCCATAGACTGTATAAAATACAACTCAACCCCTCCTCCGTTTTTCATTACCTGCACACATGTGTGCTAACAAGGAGCTTAGGAGGGAGGCATGCTAGTTGTAGGCTGTCTTAATAAACACAAAGGTCGGTTTGACTCCCCACGTCTGCAGATTTGAAGATCTAGTGGATGATTTTTATTTGTCATGGATAAGTGCTAGTGCTAATTAGCATAGCCACATAGCTATATGTTCGTAGCTGTAGCTGTAGCTGTAGCTGTAGCTGTGTACCAAGACACACGTTGACATACTGACAAATAAAACAACAAGAAACACTAAATCTGTGACCAATCCTTCATAAAAGGTCCTGCTGCCTTTCTGGCAGAGGTCGGTTTTACTCCCCACGTCTGCAGATTTGAAGATCTAGTGGATGATTTTTATTTATCATGGATAAGTGCTAGCGCTAGTTAGCATAGCCACATAGCTACATGTTCGTAGCTGTGTACCAAGACACACGTCTACATACTGACAAATAAAACAACAAGAAACACTAAATCTATGACCAATCCTTCAGAAAGGTCCTGCTGCAGGCGCCTCTCCGTCAGGATCAGATTCAGGATCAGATTCAGAGGGTTGAAGTAACGCTATCTGTGAGCAGCCGTGTATATTCAGCCAACATGTAAACATTAGATCAACGTGCCGGAGAGCCGAGGCACATCCACTTCCTGAGGGGGCGTGGTCAGAGGGAAAACAGACTGTTCTGATGAGGAATGAAGAAGAGGACTTTTCAGGCAGAACTAAATCTGATTTCAAAGTGTTTTTTTGAGCATAAACTTTAAAGACATGTTTTGGGGACCTCTTAGACCAATATATATTGATGAAAAAAGCGTGATATGTCCCCTTTAATGCTGCAAATATCGTCTTTTTGGTTTCTGGTGTTTCTGCAGCCAGCCTCAAGTGGATTCTCGATGTATTGCAGTTTTTAACACTTCAGCATGGGCTTCATATTTTGAGCCCAGAGGTTGCCGCTTGGTCTTCCCCCACTCTCTACTCCCCACGTTTCCTGTCTCTCTTCAGATGTCCTGTCAATTAAGGCCAAAAAGCCCAAAAATATAACTTCAAAGAAATAATAATTTAAAAAAAGCTATCCATAATCATATTATACAAATTATTGTGACCCAAGATAATGAAGTCAGGTCCTACCTTAGTAAATATGTTGAAACAACCTTTACAAATTGAGTTGGACCCAAACCAAAACAATGTCAATACTTTATGTTCACTCAACATATTTATAATTAGTTGGTTCAACAAAATTATGTCTCACTAAATGAAAGCATTTTAATTAGGTGGAAATTCTTTCCATAATGTTACTACGAGTGTTTCCTCTTATTCCCATCATCTTCTTTTTCCCCCATGTCTCTGTCTGATTTAAAAATCTTCCCTCACTTCCTCCCCATTTTCATGCAACTTCTCCCACCTCATATATCTGAAACCAGGTGTGAAGTTAATGGACTCGACCTTTGACCTGATGGTATTGCATGTGCGAGACAGAATTCTTGGGAGAATCCTCCAGCATTGGAAATGTCCAGGGAAAAATTGTGGATGACAAGAAGTGATGGATTACAAAGAAAACCCAGTCTGTATTATTTCTTTAGAATTCATTTGAAGCAGCACAAAGCTCAGCTCGAAGCCGCGCTGCACGAAGAGGAGAAACCAGTCATTTTCATTCATTGTGAAAAATGCTGGATTGATCATGGAGCCATAGCCCGTAATGAAGAGTACAATACGTCACTGATTGTGTCTGGCTCACCTCTATGTACAGTAGAGCTGCATTTGAATATGTCATTGTGTGTTTTTAAATATGAATCTACTCTTAAAAGAGGAAACTCTTCTCTCCTACTGTGACTTCAAATGTGTCAATATATCTATTAATACTGGCAGTGTTGTATTAGAGTCGGCTGTGTAAGATGCTTGATTCTGATTGGTTAAACCCTTTGACGACGGTTATTAACTTTCACTAACTGGTGATGATAGCAGCAGGGTTCAAAGTTGTGACATTAGTTTATTTTTAAAGGTGTGTGAACCGCAAAGCTCAGAGAAGAAGGAGAGCTGGACGAGGACAGGTTCATGTTCAATCCACCGCAACAGGCAGAGAAGAATCCATCACCATGGAATGCTAACTGATGAGGAATCACTGGGTTAGTAGCCGGGTAATAAGCAAGGTAATGTATGGTTAGCAGGTGGTTATGGGACAAGACCCCAACCTTCACTGTTTCAACCTTGTCTGATTGTGTGGAACCTTTCGGGTGTCTCAAAAACACACCTCATTGACCAACATGCTCTGCTTTTGCCCATATATGGATTAATGAATACGTCCAAGTCCTCCAGTCTATCTTCCAAGTCTCAATCCAGTCAATACTCCATGTTGCATCAGTGATTGAGTAGACTCGCAAGCCTTGAAAGTCAGGACTGAAGTCTGAGTCCAGGATCCGGACACTCCAGTGGAGTCAAAAATATGACCTCTGTCTCCTTTTATCCCTTCTCTTGTTTTTTTCCCCATAGATAGATCAATGAACATGTCCAAGTCCTCCAGTCCATCTTCCAAGTCTCAATCCAGTCAATACTCCATGTTGCATCAGTGCTTGAGTTAAGTCACAAGCCTTGAAAGTCAGGACTGAAGTCTGAGTCCTGGATCCGGACACTCCAATGGAGTCAAAAATATGACCTCTGTCTCCTTTTATCCCTTCTCTTGTTTTTTTTCCCATAGATAGATCAATGAATATGTCCAAGTCCTCCAGTCTAACTTCCAAGTCTCAATCAAGTCAATACTGGATGTTCCATCAGTGCTTGAGTTAAGTCACAAGCCTTAAAAATCAGGACCGAAGTCTGAGTCCAGGATCCGGACACTCCAATGGAGTCAAATATAAGACCTCTGTCTCCTTTTATCCCTTCACTTGTTTTTTTCCCATAGATAGATCAATGAATATGTCCAAGTCCTCCAGTCCATCTTCCAAGTCCCAATACAGCCAATACTGGATGTTCCATCAGTGCTTGAGTAGACTCGCAAGCCTTGAAAGTCAGGACTGAAGTCTGAGTCCTGGATCCGGACACTCCAATGGAGTCAAAAATATGACCTCTGTCTCCTTTTATCCCTTCTCTTGTTTTTTTCCCATAGATAGATCAATGAATAAGTCCAAGTCCTCCAGTCCATCTTCCAAGTCTCAATCCAGTCAATACTCCATGTTGCATCAGTGCTTGAGTTAAGTCACAAGCCTTAAAAATCAGGACTGAAGTCTGAGTCCAGGATCCGGACACCCCAATGGAGTCAAAAATAAGACCTCTGTCTCCTTTTATCCCTTCACTTGTTTATTTCCCATAGATAGATCAATGAATAAGTCCAAGTCCTCCAGTCCATCTTCCAAGTCTCAATCCAGTCAATACTCCATGTTGCATCAGTGATTGAGTAGAGTCTTGAGTCTTGAATGTCAGGACTGAAGTCTGAGTCCAGGATCCGGACACTACAGTGGAGTCAAAAATATGACCTCTGTCTCCTTTTATCCCTTCACTTGTTTTATTTCCCATAGATAGATCAATGAATATGTCCAAGTCCTCCAGTCCATCTTCCAAGTCCCAATACAGCCAATACTGGATGTTTCATCAGTGCTTGAGTTAAGTCACAAGCCTTAAAAATCAGGACTGAAGTCTGAGTCCAGGATTTGGATACTACAATAGTATATGAGTCAAAAATAAGACCTCTGTCTCCTTTTATCCCTTATTTTGCTTTTGCCCATAGATGGATCAATGAATAAGTCGAAGTCCTCCAGTCCATCTTCCAAGTCCCAATACAGCCAATACTGGATGTTCCATCAGTGCTTGAGTAGACTCGCAAGCCTTGAAAATCAGGACAGAAGTCTGAGTCCAGGATCCGGACACTCCAATGGAGTCAAAAATATGACCTCTGTCTCCTTTTATCCCTTCACTTGTTTTTTTCCCATAGATAGATCAATGAATATGTCCAAGTCCTCCAGTCTAACTTCCAAGTCTCAATCAAGTCAATACTCCATGTTGCATCAGTGATTGAGTAGAGTCTTGAGTCTTAAATATCAGGACTGAAGTCTGAGTCCAGGATTTGGATACTACATTAGCATATGAGTCAAAAATATGACCTCTGTCTCCTTTTATCCCTTCTTTTGCTTTTGCCCATAGATGGATCAATGAGTAAGTTCAAGTCCTCCAGTCCATCTTCCAAGTCCCAATACAGCCAATACTGGATGTTCCATCAGTGCTTGAGTCTAGTCTTGAGTCTTGAAAGTCAGGACTGAAGTCTGAGTCCAGGATTTGGATACTACAATAGTAAATGAGTCAAAAGTTAGACCTTTGTCTCTTTTATCCCTTCTCTTGTTTTCAGGACAATTATCAGCTGCATGTTTGATTGTCTCATTCAGATATTCAAGTATTATGATTCACTTATTAAATAAAACCTATGTTATAATGTTATATTGAAAGTATTTTGTGTCTTACTAGTGATTTAGGATGTTGCTTTAGTAATGTACCTGTGCCGTTCCGTCATGTACTTTAAATTGGAATCATCAAACAACAACAACCGAGCAGCGAAAGCTAAACAAACTCCAGCTCATGAAACGTAAACTCCACATGTTCGATGACATTTCAAAGCAAACCTTTCCTCCGGGAACCTTTCAGCTTTATTACAGCTTGATCCAAAAGGTGAGCAAGTCCTAAACCTCTGCAATGATTATTACTGAAGACGCTTTCACAGTCTTTTACCGCCATTACACAACTCGTCCTGCAATTTCACACACTCCTGACTGAAAGTGGAGGAAGGGATTTGCTGAATTGTTCTCGGTGGTTCTTATTGTTCTGTTTCTGATTCCATTATTGGACCTTGGCCTCTAACAGTACCTAAGATGCAGTTTGACTACACATCACATTCACCCAGTCATCCTTCATTCATACTGTAATGACAATAGATGCTTTGTGAAGTGTCCATCAGTAGCAGCTTCACGTAAGTCCTCTGATCCTCTTTGTGTTCCAGGAGCAGAAGGACTTTCTCTACAGCTTGCTGCCTGACTCAGTGCAGGTGTCTCATCCTTCAGGGGAGTTTCTTTCTTCTTTTCTAAATGTAAGTGTTGCAGGACGATACAAGACGGATGTGAGACATGACGATACAGTTTACAACAACACAATGTGGAAGACACGACTACAAGTCCAACACAAACACACTCCAGAGACAAACAGAGAGTGGCAGGAACTAAAGATGCACTGTATTATTGAATGTTGAGGATGTTGAAAGGTTGTGGGTGTGGGTGTCTGAGTGAGTGTGTGTAGGTGTGTGTGTGTGTGTGTGTGTGTGTAGTTGTGTGTCTCTTTATATGTTTAAGGGTAGCAAATAGGACAGTGGTTTGAGGGCAAGTGAGTGAGAGAAAATGCTGGAAACAAATCTTCAGAGGGGATTGAGTTAAATAAATAATTAATAGATAGACCAAAAATGTAATTAAAAAATATATATATTTCTAAAAAATATATATAAATAAAGATAAATAGTTGAGTCAGGAAGTAAGAAATTGAGTGAGTAAAACAAGTAAAAAAAATAAAAAATAATAAAAAATAATGGTAGCTAATACAAATGAAAAAATACTAATAGATTAGTAATAATAGATTAATAAAAATAATACAAATAATAATAACTAATTATTTTAAAAAGATTAGCATTAACAATAATAACAGTCAAATTATGAAATAATGATAACAGTGACAGTGACAGCAATATAAATGAAGTAATTAAAAAAATTCTAATGGGAAAATTATTAATAATTATAATAAAAACAGTTATAACAGCAATATTAATAACTATAATTATCATGATCAGATTGGAAACTTTTTTATCTTCTTTTAAAGGGGACATATCACGCTTTTTTCATCAATATATATTGGTCTAAGAGGTCCCCAAAACATGTCTTTAAAGTTTATGCTCAAAAAAACACTTTGAAATCAGATTTTGGTCTGCCTGAAGAACCCTCTTCTTCATTCCTCATCAAAACACTCTGTTTTCCCTCTGACCACGCCCCCTCAGGAAGTGGATGTGCCTCGGCTCTCCAGCACGTTGATCTAATGTTTACATGTTGGCTGAATATACACGGCTGCTCAGAGATCGCGTTACTTCAGCCCTCTGAATCTGATCAAGAATCTGATCCTGACGGAGAGGCGCCTGCAGCAGGACCTTTCATGAAGGATTGGTCACAGATTTAGTGTTTCTTGTTGTTTTATTTGTCAGTATGTAGACGTGTGTCTTGGTAGGTACACAGCTACAGCTATGAACATGTAGCTATGTGGCTATGCTAACTAGCGCTAGCACTTATCCATGATAAATAAAAATCATCCACTAGATCTTCAAATCTGCAGACGTGGGGAGTAAAACCGACCTCTGCCAGAAAGGCAGCGGGACCTTTCTGAAGGATTGGTCACAGATTTAGTGTTTCTTGTTGTTTTATTTGTCAGTATGTCGACGTGTGTCTTGGTACACAGCTACAGCTACGACATGTAGCTATGTAGCTATGCTAACTAGCGCTAGCACTTATCCATGATAAATAAAAATCATCCACTAGATCTTCAAATCTGCAGACGTGGGGAGTAAAACCGACCTTTGTGTTTATTAAGACAGCCTACAACTAGCATGCCTCCCTCCTAAGCTCCTTGTTAGCACACATGTGTGCAGGTAATGAAAAACGGAGGAGGGATTCAGTATTATTTTATACAGTCTATGGGCTGAACAAGCTCCGAGCTCTGACTTCCTGTTACAGACCGGATATTGTTGTTACGTAACAAAAACACGGAAGTCTGAAACGGCTCGTTTCACACACATTTACAGAAAGATGTAGAAATCAAAAAAGGGGCAGAATGGATTTTTTTCATTCTCGGGGGGTTTGTAGACATGCCAGGGAAACATATTTCAGGTAAAGAACCATTAAGAAGTCAATTTTGCATGATATGTCACCTTTAAAAACACGTCTTTATCAGTGTGCTTTTACAGGAGGTGTCCTCAGGAGGTTTTTTATTGTTTTTAGGCAGTATTTTATATTTTATATATTCTATATTATTCAGATTTTTGATTGTATTTTTTTATCTTTTGTCTTCCAACATTGTTTTCTTTCTCATTTGTAAAGCCCTGTTTTGAAAAGTGCTATATAAATAAAGAGAACATTATTATTGTTATTATTATTATTATTATTATAGAATAGAATATATCTTTATTGTCATTATACATTGTACAAAGAAATTGAGGTGCAACCCATTTCAGTGCAAAAATATGCTTTAAAAAGAACTGCAGTAAAAAAAATCATAAAAGCAGGAAACAAACATAAATAAATACAAATAAATACAAATACATAAAAGCAAGAGACACACAGCATTCAACAAAGACTTTCAAACATAAACTAAAAACGTATTTATTCAGTCTGGCTTTTATGTAGGGTTTAACAATTTTATAACCTACCTTTTACTATAATATTGTTTTAAATGTTGCTTTATTATTTTAGTAATTTTAACTGTTATCTTATTCTATTTTTATGTATTTATTCATTCCTTTATTTAATTTTATTTATCTACTCAGTTTTATTGATATTTTTAGCCTTAGTTTTATTTTTCAACTCCTTACCTTTTAAATCTATTTATTTTAACTATTTTTATTCTTCATTTTGATGCTTTAATTTATTTTAATTACACATATTTTTTTTGGTGTGCATTAGTCTCTATTTTATTTGATGCAGTTCTTATTTTTAATTTGTATTCTTATTATTTTTATTATTATCATTATTATTATATTCCCCTAATAGGTCTTGCCATTGTTTCATTTCTGCTTCTTTCTTGTTTTCAATCACTGTAAAGCACTTTGGGTTGCATTTTATTTGTATGAAAGGTGCTCTATAAATAAAGCTTGATTGATTGATTGATTGATTGATTGAACAGTCAGACATTCAGTGATCCAAAAGATTGCACAGTCCCATTTTATATTGCATTACTTAGCATTAGGTGCACTTATTGCTTTGGGATAAATACTGTCTTTCAGTTTTACCTGCTACAGGTAACTTTATTGAAATATAAATCTTTTATTTGATTTTCAGTTTGAAGAAAAATACATTTAAGTCCTGCTGCACGTCTGGATCAAAAGAAAGGTATGCTTCTAAAAGATACTGAAGCAGAAACATAAACTTCTTCACACATGAGGGGAATCATTTGTTAGAAAGATGAAGAGGTTTTTGTTAAAAAGAAGGCCTCAAACTCTGCAACAAAAGCTCCTTAATTAATTAAAGTCCAGTACGCTCCGGCACTGTCACCTTGCAGGAACATAATGGAGATGTGATTTTCATAATAAATCCCACACAGTCACACACACTTACACACACACTCACACAGTCACACACTGACACGCATACTTAAAAAGTTGGCATTGACAGTACCTTGAACTGAAGCAGAGCCCATGATCTGTTTCTCCAACCTCCTGACCGGCCTGAACTCCCGATCCACACAACCACGCTGATTTACATAATTACAGGAACCCGCCTGACCTGCTGAAAATGGTGTGTCATCACACTGTTGGGAAATGATTTCAATCTGAAAGGCCAATAACAGGGGGAGGCACGAGGAATAATGGCACATTATACAAACCTCTTGTAACTAATTGGATAGAAGTCACGCTGAAACAAGCGTCTGTGCTGATGTATTAGGGACGGAAAAAGGGATTCCTGGGAAATAAAGGAGAGGGATTTATGATGACTATCGAGCGTGAAGGATTAGATCAATTGGCAGAATTTGAATAAATGTGCAGAGGCGTTATCTTTGTGGACTGTCAGATGGTGGAAGATGTGTTCAAAGATTGAAGTTCCCTAATCAGGCATTCTCAACGGTCACCTATACGTGCATTTCAACCAAGAGTTCCGGGGTCTTTGAGTCCCCAGAACTACAAGGATCCTGTGCCCCCATTGTTTTATAGGTTTCAACCACGGGCTGAAGTCCCAGGTAGATTGTGCAAATCAGGCCAGTGACGAATGGAGGGGAAAAAAAGGTAAATGCACTACAACACCAGACCGAATGCCATTCATCACAGATGACACCATAGAAGCAGACGGACAGGCAGGTATCATTATGAGCAACACAACAGTTAGCCTGTTAGCATGAAGAGACTCAGCTGGCGCTGTTTTAGATGGTGCTATATTTCATCACTGATGGATTCACTGAATCAACACGTGAGAGGAGATAAGCGCGAGTAGCAAAGACGTTTCAACACGGCTTTAAAATCCTTTTAACTCAAAAAGGCGTGGCAGAGATCGACCAGTGTTTTGGTTTAAACAGCGACCCTGTTAACTGGAGACTCTCAGCCGGATGCATCCCTCATAAACGTCTTTAGACGATCATTAAATATCTGATGAGGATATTTTGAAATCTTAATAAAAACTAAACTAGTTTGCATTCCCAGGAACTCCCTCTGTGTTTCAACAGCTGTGTAAACTCCACAAACACTGACACGTTCAGCTGAAGGTCTCCAGTTTACAGGGTCACTTTTAAAACCGGAACACCGGGAGGAGAGACGCATTCACGGTGGGCTGAGAGAAGACTACTGTTACAAGCTGCTAAATCAAGAGAATCACAGCTTCTTCTTTTGGAAAGTACACACACATACAAAAAAGATAGAACAAATAAAAACTAATGACAGAAAGAGAAATCAAGTGATCACAGATGGAAAAAACAATGACTGTGAATGGTTTTTGGAAAAATTTGAAACAAAAACTTGAAAAAAATATTTTTGAAAACAATTTTTTTTTGAAAACAATTTTTTTTTTGTAAACAAATTTTGTATTTTTTAAAACGAGAAAAATTTAAAAAAAGATGTTGGAACAAAAAAATTGAAAGAAAAAATTTTGACAAAAAAAAAAATGTAAAATGTTTTTGGGAAAAAAAAATTTTGACAAGAAAAAAATTGAAAAAAAAAAATTGAAAAAAAAAATGTAACAAAAAAAAATTAGAAGAAAAAAAATGTTGAAAAAAAAATTTGACAAAAACATTTTTTTACAAAAAAAATTTGACAAAAAAGTTGACCCGGAGCCTGTTGAAAAGATAATTGTTCCTCAAATTTGAAATTGTGTTCCAAAAGCAGAAAAAACTTGGAAAAAAAAGTGAAAATTTTGCACCTGCAGTTATAATCAAGGAAAAAGCAATGAATGAATCAACAGGTATGAGAAAATAAGTGCGAGTTGCAAAGACCTTTCAACACGGCTTTAAAATCCTTTTGAACTCAAAAAGCCGTGGCAGAGATCGGCCGGTGTTTTGGTTTAAACAGCGACCTTGTTAACTGGAGACTCTCAGCCGGATGCATCCCTCATAAACGTCTTTAGACGATCATTAAATATCTGATGAGGATATTTTGAAATCTTAATAAAAACTAAACTAGTTTGCATTCCCAGGAACTCCCTCTGTGTTTCAACAGCTGTGTAAACTCCACAAACACTGACACGTTCAGCTGAAGGTCTCCAGTTTACAGGGTCACTTTTAAAACCGGAACACCGGGAGGAGAGACGCATTCACGGTGGGCTGAGAGAAGACTACTGTTACAAGCTGCTAAATCAAGAGAATCACAGCTTCTTCTTTTGAAAAGTACACACACATACAAAAAAGATAGAAGAAATAAAAACTAATGAAAGAAAGAGAAATCAAGTGAATCACAGATGGAAAAAACAATGACTGTGAATGGTTTTTGGAAAAAATTTGAAACAAAAAAATTGAAAAATATATTTTTAAAAACAAATTTTTTTTTGAAAACAAATTTTTTTGTAAACAAATTTTGTATTTTTTAAAACAAGAAAATTGAAAAAAAGATGTTGAAAAAAAAATTTGAAAAAAAAAATTTAAAAACATTTGACCAAATTTTTTTTTTCTTTTTTGAAAAAAAATTTAGACAAGAAAAAGTTTGAAAAAAAAAAAAATTGAAAAAAATAATTTAACAAAAAAAAATTTGAAGAAAAAAAATGTTGAAAAAAAAATTGGACAAAAAAAATTGGACAAAAAAGTTGACCCGGAGCCTGTTGAAAAAATAAATGTTCCTCAAATTTAAAATTGTGTTCCAAAAGCTGAAAAACTTGAAAAAAAACGTGAAAATTTTGCACCTGCAGTTAAAATCAAGGAAAAAGCAATGAATGAATCAACAGGTATGACAAAATAAGCGCGAGTAGCAAAGACGTTTCAACACGGCTTTAAAATCCTTTTGAACTCAAAAAGCCGTGGCAGAGATCGGCCGGTGTTTTGGTTTTAACAGCGACCCTGTTAACTGGAGACTCAGCTGGATGCATCCCTCATAAACGTCTTTAGACGATCATTAAATACCTGATGAGGATATTTTGAAATGTTAATAAAAACTAAACTAGTTTGCATCCCCAGGAACTCCCTCTGTGTTTCAACAGCTGTGTAAACTCCACAAACACTGACACGTTCAGCTGAAGGTCTCCAGTTTACAGGGTCACTTTTAAAACCGGAACACCGGGAGGAGAGACGCATTCACGGTGGGCTGAGAGAAGACTACTGTTACAAGCTGCTAAATCAAGAGAATCACAGCTTCTTCTTTTGAAAAGTACACACACATACAAAAAAGATAGAACAAATAAAAACTAATGAAAGAAAGAGAAATCAAGTGAATCACAGATGTGTGTGATGTTATTGTGGACGGAGGAGGGAATAAAATACTGAGGTTAATCTACCAATCAGAAACGTTCAGCATTGCAGGCCCCGCCCCCTGAAAGCCTTGGACCTTTGAAAAGTACTACCCCACTAGCAGGGGCTTTTTAGGGAGATTATCTACCCCTGAAATAAATTTAGACCCTGGGCCCACCGGTTGAAACGCACGTAGTTCCAGGGTAAAGTTCCTCTGGTCTAAAAACTCCTTATGTTGCTTTAAGCTTAATGATTTAAAACAGTTGAATATTCGCCCCTCTTTTCCTGCTAACACCTCTGGCTGCTTTCGAGTGGTTCCCAGACTCTCGTCAGTGTGGACTGTGGGCCTGAAGGCAGGATTTTCAAGAGAACGAACATCTTAGTTCTTAGACAGCAATCAGACTGCAGACACCAGCAAGTCGCTCAGAGCTCTGCACAAAAAAAACTTCACAGTCAAGCTTCCCACTGCTGTCAGGCGAGCGTGGATTCCAGTGAAATCCGGTGGTTATCCCCGTGATTAGCCGGGTCACTGTTTGCAATGGCACCGAGTCCCCGAGGTCGCTGCTGCTAATGATTCCAGTTCAAAAGAAGCTACACTTTCATGTCTCTTTTGATTAGTCAGGTTAGCCGTGACTCAGAGCGAGAAAACACTTTGGAAACAGAGTTAAAGTCGAGGCGTTGTGACCTGGATTTTAATGTCCTTCTGGTTCGGCCTTGCACAAAAAAAGTGCGGACAAAGATTCCTCAAAGTCACGCCGAGCTGCAGAGAAACAAGAAGCCGAATGAACATCTGTCTCCTGCGGTGATATCACATTTTTTAATCTCTTCTTCCAGCATTAGCTCGAACATTCAAACCCTAAGGATCACATTTTGATCAGTCTGAATCTTAATAACCAAAACGAATTATTAGCTCAGTGTTTTTCCTCACCCCTCACTTCATGCACTTGCTCTCTCACAGCTTCCAGTACTCTGTAATATCAATTACAATGTCTGCTGGGGGAAAGATATTTTCACTGGTTATTTGTATCTCTTCAAATAAATCCATAACACTATTTCAGAGAAGAGTGAGCTGCCAAAGTCAATCCTCTCACCCTCGGGAGGTACGCACAGATGAACTGAATACTAAGGATGCTCAGGTTTGTTTTCCTTGTGTAGAACAAAGCCAGCTCTCGCAGTGCCATCACAGTGCACAGTCGGGGTTATCTGAGGAGATGTTTTGTGAGTTGTTTTGCAGTTTAGCCAGATGCATTCGAGTTTAAAAGTTAAAGTTAGGAAGAGTCGATAGGGAGGATGTTGCTCAGAGATCAGATTGTAAAAAGAATTCTCAGCAGCTCAAAAAGTAACTCAGGGACGAAGTCAACAACATAAAACAACACCGGAAAGATAAATATTAGGTAAGGGCAAACCTTGCAGATTTCCCAGAAGGCTGTGCTCGAGGAAGAACATTTTACATTCTGCTTTTTGGGTTTAGACCTCTGCTGTCTCAGGTGAAGGTCTGTGTGTGCTTGTTGACCTGTCTGTATTCCTGTCAGCGTCAGGAGTTCATACTGCACACTGAGAGCATATTCAAAATGCAGAGCGTCAGCCTCGTGAGGTGAAGTCTTCTGTTACCAGACTGGAGATCATGACTCCTGCAAAGACCAACAGTCAGCATATCTATATGCATTGATAGAACACTACGCTCCCAGCATGAAGGCCTGATCATTGTACCTAAAGTCTCTAAAAGTAGTATGGGAGGTAGAGCCTTCAGTTATCAGGTCCCTCTTCTTTGGAATCATCTACCAGTCAGGGTCCAGGAGGCAGACACCCTCTCTGCTTTTGTCAATATCTCCCTCTTCTATATTTTTACATAGCAGCTAAAAGAAGATGATGGGTTCATGCACAGGTTGGGAAATATTAAGACTTCAATTCTGGGACCTGATCTCTGATCTCCAGCACTTAAAACTGACATGAAACCAGCCCATACTAAATTAGACACATCCTGTCTCAGAGCGACGCAGAAAAACTAGTCCATGCATTTGTTACCTCCAGGTTAGATTACTGTAATTCCCTTTTATCAGACTACCCTAATAAGTCTCCAAAGACTCTTCAGCTGGTCCAAAACGCTGCAGCTCGAGTACTGACTAGAACCAGGAAGAGAGAGCATATCTCTCTCTACACTGACTCCCCATATCATTTTGGAATAGAATTTAAAATCCTTCTTCTGACCCACAAAGCTCTTAATGATCAGGCACCTTCATACTATATCTTAAAGAGCTCATAGTCCTCTATTACCCCTCTAGAACACTACACTACCAACATGAAGGCCTGCTCATCGTACCTACAGTCCCTAAAAAGTAGTATGGGAGGTAGAGCGTTCAGTTATCAGGTCCCTCTCCTTTGGAATCATCTACAAGTCAGAGTCCAGGAGGCAGACACCCTCTCTACTTTTAAGAGTAGGCTTCAAACTTTCCTTTTTGATAAAGCTTATTGTTAGAGCTAGATCAGGCTTGGACCAGGTCTTAGTTATGCTGCTATAGACTTAGACTGACACACTGGGATCCTGTCTTTCCCCCTCTCTTCTCTGTCTGGATGTAACTTACTTTAACTCTTCCTGTCCCATTAAAGTTACTAACCATAGACCATAGGCCCTTAATAGGCGGCTGGTATTTCTTCACCATGTGTTTTGGTTGGGTCAGAATGTGTATACAGGGACTTGTCTCCATACCAAAGATACAGAGAGGCCTGTTACTGGGTCACTCAGAGTCCACTGCTGCGAGTGCAAATTTTAACTTTCACTTTCATTTTTGGAGCAGTTTGCATATTGACACTTTGCCAGCTGTAGGAGCGTAGAATGCACAAAAATGGCGTGTTCCAAGTCTGCTGCTAAAAGAAAAGTGGACAGTGAAAATCGGCAATTCAAAGAAGAATGGACTGAATAATTTGCATTCATTCACCCTCCAACCAGCACAAGACCCATGTGCTTAATATGCCAGGAGACTATAGCTGTGGTGAAGATTTCCATTTTGAAACGGCATTATAAGACAAAGCAGAGGAATTTTGAAGAGACATTTCCTCAAAAATTCAGAGGTAAGAACAACAAAAATAAATGCACTGAAATCATCATATCAGGCTGCAAGCTGGATTTTTGTCACACCTATGACACTACAACAAAAAGCAACAGTGCTCACTTAGAGTGGCGTGGATTTTAGGTAAGCACAAGAAGCTATTCTCAGATGCAGAAATAATAAAGGAATGCATGACTGAAGTGATGGACACAAAAGGCAAACAAAAAGAGGAAATGAAAGCTTACACTAGAAAGGTTGCATTTCCTTAAAGCAAATGCTGAAAGCTGTGGAACAGCTGAACATGTGGAAATGTGAAGTAAAGACGAAAACTACAAAAGTTACACAGAGCAGAATAAGAAGAAGGGTCTTAAATATGTGAAGTAATTGAAGTAGTTGAAGAAGTGGAAGAAGTGGAAAAAGAAGAAGAAGTGGAAGTAGTGGAAAAAGGTCCTGCTGGAGGTTTCTGCCTGTTAAAGGAAGTCTTCATCTCCCTCTATCCCTCTCTCCAACACGGTCTCAGCAGATGTGTGTCTAACACAAGTCTGGTCCTGCTGGAGGTTTCTGCCTGTTAAAGGAAGTCTTCATCTCCCTCTATCTCTCTCTCCAACACGCTCTCAGCAGATGTGTGTCTAACATGAGTCTGGTCCTGCTGGAGGTTTCTGCCTGTTAAAGGAAGTCTTCATCTCCCTCTATCTCTCTCTCCAACACGCTCTCAGCAGATGTGTGTCTAACATGAGTCTGGTCCTGCTGGAGGTTTCTGCCTGTTAAAGGAAGTCTTCATCTCCCTCTATCCCTCTCTCCAACACGGTCTCAGCAGATGTGTGTCTAACAGGAGTCTGGTCCTGCTGGAGGTTTCTGCCTGTATAAGGAAGTCTTCATCTCCCTCTATCCCTCTCTCCAACACGGTCTCAGCAGATGTGTGTCTAACATGAGTCTGGTCCTGCTGGAGGTTTCTGCCTGTATAAGGAAGTCTTCATCTCCCTCTATCCCTCTCTCCAACACGGTCTCAGCAGATGTGTGTCTAACAGGAGTCTGGTCCTGCTGGAGGTTTCTGCCTGTTAAAGGAAGTCTTCATCTCCCTCTATCTCTCTCTCCAACACGGTCTCAGCAGATGTGTGTCTAACAGGAGTCTGGTCCTGCTGGAGGTTTCTGCCTGTATAAGGAAGTCTTCATCTGCCTCTATCCCTCTCTCCAACACGGTCTCAGCAGATGTGTGTCTAACAGGAGTCTGGTCCTGCTGGAGGTTTCTGCCTGTATAAGGAAGTCTTCATCTCCCTCTATCCCTCTCTCCAACACGGTCTCAGCAGATGTGTGTCGAACACGAGTCTGGTCCTGCTGGAGGTTTCTGCCTGTTAAAGGAAGTCTTCATCTCCCTCTATCTCTCTCTCCAACACGGTCTCAGCAGATGTGTGTCTAACACAAGTCTGGTCCTGCTGGAGGTTTCTGCCTGTTAAAGGAAGTCTTCATCTCCCTCTATCTCTCTCTCCAACACGGTCTCAGCAGATGTGTGTCTAACATGAGTCTGGTCCTGCTGGAGGTTTCTGCCTGTTAAAGGAAGTCTTCATCTCCCTCTATCTCTCTCTCCAACACGCTCTCAGCAGATGTGTGTCTAACATGAGTCTGGTCCTGCTGGAGGTTTCTGCCTGTGTAAGGAAGTCTTCATCTCCCTCTATCCCTCTCTCCAACACGGTCTCAGCAGATGTGTGTCTAACAGGAGTCTGGTCCTGCTGGAGGTTTCTGCCTGTATAAGGAAGTCTTCATCTCCCTCTATCCCTCTCTCCAACACGGTCTCAGCAGATGTGTGTCTAACATGAGTCTGGTCCTGCTGGAGGTTTCTGCCTGTATAAGGAAGTCTTCATCTCCCTCTATCCCTCTCTCCAACACGGTCTCAGCAGATGTGTGTCTAACAGGAGTCTGGTCCTGCTGGAGGTTTCTGCCTGTTAAAGGAAGTCTTCATCTCCCTCTATCCCTCTCTCCAACACGGTCTCAGCAGATGTGTGTCTAACATGAGTCTGGTCCTGCTGGAGGTTTCTGCCTGTTAAAGGAAGTCTTCATCTCCCTCTATCCCTCTCTCCAACACGGTCTCAGCAGATGTGTGTCTAATATGAGTCTGGTCCTGCTGGAGGTTTCTGCCTGTTAAAGGAAGTCTTCATCTCCCTCTATCCCTCTCTCCAACACGGTCTCAGCAGATGTGTGTCTAACAGGAGTCTGGTCCTGCTGGAGGTTTCTGCCTGTTAAAGGAAGTCTTCATCTCCCTCTATCCCTCTCTCCAACACGGTCTCAGCAGATGTGTGTCTAACATGAGTCTGGTCCTGCTGGAGGTTTCTGCCTGTTAAAGGAAGTCTTCATCTCCCACTATCCCTATCTCCCTCTCTCCAACATGGTCTCAGCAGATGTGTGTCTAACATGAGTCTGGTCCTGCTGGAGGTTTCTGCCTGTTAAAGGAAGTCTTCATCTCCTTCCATCCCTGCGTTCTGTTGTGGTTTGTTATCATGCAGAAATTCATTTGCATTATCCCAAAGAGTATTAAAGAAGTGGAGTATCAGGACAAACTGATTTCTCCACGTGATGCTGCCTCTACTGTCCCTAACTTATTCATGTCACATATTAACGACCAACATGTCCAACTGTCTTTTATCAAAGTTCCCTCATCGCCTGAAATAATTGTTCCTTTAGTTTCCTGAGTCATCTCAGGACAGAGAAGTTCATGAATAATTTTCACCCAAGATTACCTCTCTTTTGAAATCAGTGCCACCTTGATAAGAACACTTTAAGTAATAACTCCCAGCTTCACATGCTCTGTGATTTTCTCCTATGGATGTGACGGCTTGCTCATTCAATCCCTCTGAAGAATGGAATTTCAGCGACAGAATAAATGGAGATTTAATTATTGGTTATTACATTTTATACCTAGATTGTGTGACGCAGCAGAACACATACAGTGCTGTATAGTGTCCATTCTCCTTCAGGCACTGATGTTTCAGAGACTGTATAGTGTGATAGATTCAGGTCACAGCATTATAATGGCTCCTACTCACAAGATAAATGCAAGAGTTAGAAAAGGGAAACATCTTAAAGGAGTAGTTTTCATACATTGCTGTTGTGAAATGTCATATCGCTTCTCCTCTTATCACCATTTGGGGATGAATAAGATCTTTGACCTCCTGCCTGAAGACGCGTTTGTCTCTCAGCTCCTTTTTTGGCCATTAACTTGACCGCCTGAGTGCTGCTCATGACCTTCTCTCATTGTTTTATATCTCCTGTGTTGGCCAGAATTCTTTCTCCTGCACTTTCTCTCTCTTCTTTGTGAGTACATTTTTTATACTTTTCAATTTTTGTGAACATTCCCAGAGTTTTTCACAGATGGACTTCATATAATGTGTGTCATTAGGTTGTACATGATATCACTTTAAGCTTCAAACTTTTCTTTTTGATAAAGCTTATAGTTAGAGCTGGATCAGGCTTGGACCAGCTCTTAGTTATGCTGCTATAGGCTTAGACTGATCCTGTCTTTCCCTCTCTCTTCCTATCACTTACTTTAACTCTTCCTGTCCCATTAAAGTTACTAACCATAGACCTTTCTGGAGTCCCTGAGCTCCCTTGTCTCGTAGGTTCCTCTGGATCTCTGCTGCTGTGGACGTGCCAGACTCCAGCTGCTACAACTACTACTATCCATCTCTCCACTATCATCTCTCTCTCTCTTCATCTCCCTCTATCCCTCTCTCCAGATGTGTGTCTAACATGAGTCTGGTCCTGCTCTCTCTCTCTCTCTCTCTCTCTCTCTCTCTCTCTCTCTCTCTCCGCTCTCTCTCTCTCTCTCTCTCTCTCTCTCTCTCTCTCTCTCTCTCTCCTCTCTCTCTCTCTCTCTCTCTCTCTCTCTCTCTCTCTCTCTCTCTCTCTCTCTCTCTCTCTCTCTCTCTCTCTCTCTCTCTCTCTCTCTCTCTCTCTCTCTCTCTCTCTCTCTCTGTCTCTCTCACTTTAACTCTTCCTGTCCCATTAAAGCTACTAACCGTAGACCTTTCTGGAGTCCCTGAGCTCCCTTGTCTCGTAGGTTCATCTCGATCTCTGCTACTGTGGACGTGCCAGACTCCAGCTGCTACAACTACTACTATCCATCTCTCTCTCTCTTCATCTCCCTCTATCCCTCTCTCCAACATGGTCTCAGCAGATGTGTGTCTAACATGAGTCTGGTCCTGCTGGAAGTTTCTGCCTGTTAAAGATATCAGGCCCCTCTCCACTGGAATCATCTACCAGTCAGGATCAGGGAGGCAGACGCCCTCTCTACTTTTAAGAGTAGGCTTCGAAATTTCCTTTTTGATGAAGCTTATAGTTAGAGCTGGATCAGGCTTGGACCAGGCTGCTATAGGCTTAGACTGACACACTGGGACCCTGTCTTTCCCTCTCTCTCCTCTCTGCCTGTCTCTCTCTTTAACTCTTCCCGTCCCATTAAAGTTACTAACCATAGACCTTTCTGGAGTCCCTGAGCTCCCTTGTCTCGTAGGTTCCTCTGGATCTCTGCTGCTGTGGACGTGCCAGACTCCAGCTGCTACAACTACTACTATCCATCTCTCCACTATCATCTCTCTCTCTCTTCATCTCCCTAAGTAATTGAAGTAGTTGAAGTAGTGGAAGAAGTGGAAAAAGCAGAAGAAGTTGAAGTAGTGGAAAAAGGTCCTGCTGGAGGTTTCTGCCTGTTAAAGGAAGAAAACCTCACATGACTCCAGCTGTCTGGCGGTCCTGCTCCTATAATAGATTTAAGACACAGGCTACATAATGTAGAAAAACAACTGTGAACATAACACCACGGAAATGTTTCATTGAACCTTTTGAGTGGTTTTCTCGAAACATAACTTTCTCTCCTTCCTCAATCAACCCTCTACTCCTCACACATCCCCTCTCTCTCTCTCTCCACGTCTCTTCCCCTCTCTTTATCTTCTCTAAACCTCATCAAACTCTTCATGAGCTGTGATCAAAGACCTTAACCCGTGTATTTGAAGGCTTGCACACAGTATGAATTATCATCAGCTGGCAATAGCGGCCATTTCCATAAGTTATTACCGAGCCGTGCACTCCGGGGAAGGTGATTGAATGGAGACTGATGTCTTTGTAATGGCCAATCAGGCGTCACTCTGCGTTAAGGGCTGATTAGGGGAGAGTTGTGGACCCGGTGGACCCAATCATACAAGGGTCGCACTGAGGAAGGGTTTGAATTGACCCTTTGTTGAGAAGCGCACATGCTTGATTTAAAGACTGATGATTATTCATTTTATATTGTCGAGTTTTCATGAAATTTAGTCTGCAGTGCCGTAAAGAAAAGGATGCTTTAGATGTCTTAGGTTAAAGAAACTGCTGAAAATGAGTTGATTTGTTATAAAATAAAAACAGTCTGGGCTTTAATCATCAAATCAAAGGAACTTCAGTCTTATATCCAAAATATAACTCCAAAACTTCTCTCGTAGCCGATTTCAAAGCCTCCTTTGGTGTAGCAGCCTCTCTGAGCTCTGGCCAGAGGGTCTGTTTTTTTTTTGCAGTACATGACAGCTGCCCGTGGAGGAAACTGTGTCAGAGACAGGTCCAAGCAGACCGGAGGGAGCACAGCTTTCAGCTTGACAAAGCAAAGTCTTGTGCGAGCGAGACTTTGGGACAGGCCATCGGGAAAGATTTTCTGTCTCAAAACCATCGGGTGATTGGGGAGCGGAGACGGAGCTGTGATTGTGCAGAACGAGGAATCAGACTGCTACTGCTGCATTCTGTGCTGAGTGTGGCTGGTCTGCATGGAGGGGCTGGTAGGAACTCAAATGTCAACTTTGGAGATACCATAGCGTAGTTTTTATGTACACAAATAGTCTGCTGATGAGGGTAAATATCTCCACTTCATAATTTACATGACATCACACACATATGGACCCGCCCCCCTGGTGGGTAAGAAAGGCTTCTTACTGCTACAGGCTACAAACAGTCCCATTAAGACTTCGCCTTGTCTTCACTGTGTGCTGCAGAATTTATATTTGATGTTAGATAAAATAATATATTTTTATTGTTCCTCATGTTAAAGGTGACATATCATGCAAAATTGACTTTTTAATGGTTCTCTATCTGAAATATGTTTCCCTGGCATGTCTACAAACCCCCCGAGAATGAAAAGAATCCATTCTGCCCCTGTTCTGATTTCTCCACCTTTCTGTAAATGTGTCTAAAACGAGCCGTTTCAGACTTCCGTGTTTTTGTTACGTAACAACAATATCCGGTCTGTCACGGAGTCAGAGCTCGGAGCTTGTTCAGCCCATAGACTGTATAAAATACAACTCAACCCCTCCTCCGTTTTTCATTCCCTGCACACATGTGTGCTAACAAGGAGCTTAGGAGGGAGGCATGCTAGTTGTAGGCTGTCTTAATAAACACAAAGGTCGGTTTGACTCCCCACGTCTGCAGATTTGAAGATCTAATGGATGATTTTTATTTGTCATGGATAAGTGCTAGCGCTAGTTAGCATAGCTACATATCGTAGCTGCAGCTGTGTACCAAGACACACGTCGACATACTGACAAATAAAACAACAGGTAACACAGAATCTGTGACCAATCCTTCAGAAAAGGTCCCGCTGCCTTTCTGGCAGAGGTTGGTTTTACTCCCCACGTCTGCAGATTTGAAGATCTAGTGGATGATTTTTATTTGTCATGGATAAGTGCTAGCGCTAATTAGCATAGCCACATAGCTACATGTTCATAGCTGTAGCTGTGTACCAAGACACACGTCTACATACTGACAAATAAAACCATAAGAAACACTAAATTTATGACCAATCCTTCAGAAAGGTCCTGCTGCAGGCGCCTCTTCGTCAGGATCAGATTCTGGATCAGATTCAGAGGGTTGAAGTAACGCGATCTATGAGCAGCCGTGTATATTCAGCCAACATGTAAACATTAGATCAACGTGCTGGAGGGCCGAGGCACATCCACTTCCTGAGGGGGCGTGGTCAGAGAGAAAACAGAGTGTTCTGAGGAGGGCTGAAGAAGAGGGTTTTTCAGGCAGACCAAAATCTGATTTCAAAGTGTTTTTTTGAGCATAAACTTTAAAGACATGTTTTGGGGACCTCTTAGACCAATATATGTTGATGAAAAAAACGTGATATGTCACCTTTAAAACAGATTTATTTGAATATAGAAGAGAGGTATAAATAAAACAGGCAAGGTCATTGGATTCCAAATGTTTAGATACAGCAAGGCCTGACTCCTAAAAACCCATGAAACACAATCTCCTATTCATAAGTTTCACGTGATGTCACACACTTATGGCCCCGCCCCCCTGGTGGGCAAGAGAGGCTTCTTACTTCTACAGGCTAAAGGGGAAATGAGCGGACTCTGCTGCTAACTATGTGTTTAAAACTTTCTTAAAATGTCTGAGAGTTGTTGTTCAATAATATGATGAGGAGACAAGCCAGGTTCTGCTTCTTAAGAATCTCATCTGAGAAAGAAAATCCTGTGAGGAGGAGATGTGGATTGATTCTATGAGGCGCTCCTCTGTCCCCGCTGAGGGAACAAATCAAGGATCAAAGTCCACACGGTGAGGAGAAGGTTCATATTTAGTGTTGAGGCTTGTAGAAACTGTTTTACATGTCTGCATGAATGATATCAGTCACCTTTGCTCTGATGAGGAAGTGTTTCTCACCCTCCAGCCCTCAAATTCCTATTTTCGACCAACGTGAACCGGGTTGTACTCCGGGCTGGTGCTGATGTTCAGATAAAGCAGCTGGTGCAAACTGGGACTTTCCAAGTTAAGATTGTGCTTTGAAGGTCAGGAGACAAACTGGTGATATCATACATGACTCTAAACCTGCAGTCAAAGTGTTTCTGTCTCAGAGTCTCTGGCAGGCTCAGGAACTTGAAGAATGAGGATGTACTCTGCTTTTGTATTAAGAGGAGCCGACTGAGGTAGTTTACAGGCATTGCCTTTAATTAAAAAAGTGCTGACGTATGCTCTCTGGGAGGAAATCCACACATCTTCCCTGAGAGAAAGGCCTTTTGTAGTCCAAAGATTTGTGACCGGATAAAACTAATTCACCAGAGTCTCAGGGAGAGGTTGTAGAGGTTGTAGAGGTGTAAACTGGCCCGTCAGCTTGAGTCAGGATGGCTGGTGGGGTTGCCTGAAACTCAGACTGTCAAGTGGACAACAGGACACATGAGCTGTTCCAACGGCCAATCAGATTGAGCCAGTCAAGTGAGTTAAAACCACTTTAGATGCCTTTAGAGCTCCAGGTATGGAGTGGAGAAAGAGGAAGTGCTCTTGCTCTTATTACTAACTTGTCCTGCTTCACCGTATTAGTTTCCTGCAAGTTGTTAATGTCATTTAAAGAGCTGGCTAACACGCTTTTTGTGTGATCCATTCAATCCCCGGTGATCTCTGTTGATTACAAAAGGTTATCACATTTCATACCATCACTTAAACCCGCTTCAGTAAATTACCTGTCTGTCTCCGCCCTAATGTCACGAGAGAACAGCCTTTAAGTAGATAAGATTATAACCCTATTTGAGGAAACCACAGCTGACACACATTAACACTTCCTGACACCTCATCATCACCTCTCGAGGGTGCTTTTTTTAAAGCTGGTGAATTTGTGGGTCTTGAAAATGGCAGCCGGGGCTCTTGACTTTTTTTAAAAGCAAGTTCATCAGCAGAGTGTAAGAAGTGCAGTCGTTCAGTCACCGCCGTGGTCACAAAACATTTTGATTATTGGAGAGAGCTCAAAAACTGAAAGGAGCCATTATCTGCAAGAGAACACTTGACTGCCTCTGCCGAAATTATTCTCACGGGTGGGAAAGTGTGAGCTGTGCCAAGACTTGCACAAAAGCTGTCCTGGATTCTAAGGCGCCACATGGCTTACCTCGAATGAGCCTCACATTTAACACGTCCTTCTCTAATTAGCCCTTACTATAAATAAGAATACAAATATCAAGAGAAGTACACAGGTGGTGCATTCCATTCAGAAATGTTAAATTGCATCAGAAAATGTTAAATTGAAAATCCTAAAACATTTTTATATAATAAATCAGTTATACAAACATTCACTTATATGAACTGGGGTGGGTTTTAAGGGGTATATGTGGATTAAGATTGGGGGCGCTTTGACTTTGGACTTATTATAGAGAAAGAGAACTATGCCAGAGCAGAAAAAAAGAGTGATACATGGTTCCTTTTAGTTTCCTATTCCAGAGACTACATACATGTGCATTGCTTAGCGCCGCTCGAGTGGCTGCCTGTTGCAGCAGCTCTCTCTTCGTTGTTCTCTTTTCACATCTGTTTAGTTCTCTTTGTATTTGGAGCCTGTCATGTCTTTTAATGACTCATTTGTTTGCCATGGACACCAAACTGGCTATGTTTGCAGGGGTGTTTTTACTATGTTTGTTCCTGTGTGTGTCCGGAGATCCTGTGTGTAACCATGGTCGCATTGTTTACATACGAGATCAGCTGTTAGCAGCCCGTAGCATGTCGATGCTAAACGATGCTAGGCCCGATGTTCCCTGCGAGCTGAGGAGAAGGAGGCGAGGACGACGTGCTGGTACTGAGGTGCAAGCTCAAAAAGACGACATGGACCTGTCCTTCCACCCACCGTTATGGGGACTGTAAGATCTATCTACGATAAGGTGGACGAGCTAACCCAGCACCAGAAGGAATACTGGCAGAGTAGCATCATGCTAACAGAGCTAACACCGGACACGAACGCCACCATTGGAAGGATTTCACCTGCTGTGGGCGGACAGGATACAGGAGAGCAAGACTGAACACACTGGTGAAGAAGGCCAGATCAGTCCTGGACCCTGTGGAGGTGGTGGCTGACAGGAGGATTATGGCCAAGCTGTCATCTCTGATGGACATTTCTCTTATATTTATATTCTTGTTGAAGTTCTTGTACTGTACACCTTTTTGTTTGCTGCTGTAACTCCATGCATTTGACAGTCTGGACAGAGACACTCTATGGAAACTCATGGCACACTATGGTATTCCAGAGAAGTTCATAACCATCACACAACAACTATATCTACAATCATCCTGCAGAGTAATACACAACGGTCACCCTACAGACAGCTTCACAGTAGAGACAGGAGTCAGACAGGGCTGTTTACTGTCTCCTTTTCTCTTCCTCTTGGCAGTCGACTGGATTATGAGGACTACAACAGCTGAGCAAAACCTGGGCATTCAGTGGACAATGTGGTCTCAATTAGAAGACCTAGATTTTGCAAGGCAAGGCAAGGCAAGGCAAGGCAAGGCAAGGCAAGGCAAGGCAAGGCAAGGCAAGGCAAGGCAAGGCAAGGCAAGGCAAGGCAAGGCAGCTTTATTTGTATAGCGCATTTCATACACGAGGGCAACTCAATGTGCTTTACATTAACACATTAAAAGCATTGGAGACATTCAGACAAGCATAAAATAACATAATTAAAATGACAAATATGATAAAACAGAAAAGAAAAGGAAAATCTGAAATATATTAAAAATTACACTAAAATTTTAATTTAAAGTGAGTTAAAATAATCTAAGATAGGAAGGCAGTGGCAAATAAGAAAGTCTTAGTCTTTGATTTAAAAGAGGTGAGAGTTGGAGCAGACCTGCAGCTTTCAGGGAGTGTGTTCCAGATATGTGGTGCATTATGACTAAACGCTGCTTCACCATGTTTCATTCTGACTCTAGGAACTGAAAGCAGACCAGTACCTGATGACCTCAGAGGTCGAGGTGGTTCATAAAGTAGTAGCAGATCAGCAATGTATTTTGGGCCTAAACCATTCAGTGCTTTATAAACACATCAGCAGGATTTTAAAGTCTATTCTCTGACCGACAGGAAGCCAGTGTAGAGATCTAAGAACTGGAGTAATGTGGTCTACTTTTTTGGTCCTTGTTAGGACTCGAGCAGCAGCATTCTGTATGAGCTGCAGCCGTCTGATGGACTTTTTAGGGAGTCCTGTAAAGACCCCGTTACAGTAGTCTAGTCTGCTAAAGATAAATGCATGGACGAGTTTTTCTGCATCCTGCTGAGACATGAGTCCTTTAATCCTTGATATATTCTTAAGGTGATAGTAGGCTGACTTTGTAATGGTCTTAATGTGGCTGCTGAAATTAAGGTCTGAGTCTATGACTACACCAAGGTTTCTGGCTTGGTTTGAACATTTCATCATTGCAGATGACATAGTCCTCCTGTCTACCACCCAAGCACAAATGCAAACCAAATTCACAAAACTTGCCAAAACAGCAGCCACTACAGGACTTCACATCAACAAAAGCAAAACAAAGGTGATAAATATAGACCACAAAACAAACAACACCATAAATCTGGATGGAGAGGCACTAGAAGAGGTGGACACATACATATACCTGGGAAGCATTGTTGGGAGGGATGGAGGCAGCGACAAAGACATACAAGCTAGAATAGGGAAAGCTAGAACAGCTTTTTTAATATTACGGCAAGTATGGAACTCCAAACACATCTCCACTCAAATTAAACTCCGCATCTTCAACTCCAACGTCAAGTCAGTTCTACTGTATGGGGCGGAAACATGGAGAACCACAAAAGCAACAGCAAGCAAACTGCAAACATTCATAAACAGATGCTTACGACACATCCTAGGAATCTACTGGCCTAACACCATCACAAACGAAGAGCTCTGGCAAACCACACAACAAGAACAAATAGAAACACAAATAAGACGCAGGAAATGGGGCTGGATCGGGCACACCTTGAGAAAACCATCCTCCAACACAACCAGGCAAGCCTTAACCTGGAACCCCCAGGGGAAAAGAAAGCCGGGAAGACCCAAAAACAGCTGGAAAAGGTCTGTCGAGGCAGAACTCAAGGAGAAAGGAACATCTTGGAAGGAAGCAGAGAAGATCGCTCAACGCCGAACCAGCTGGAAGAAGTTCTTAAATGACCTATGCTCCCCCAAGAGCCAAAGGGTTTTAGTCAAGTAACTCCATGAATTTCCCCGTTGTGGGACAAATAAAAGAGTATCTTATCTTATTATTTTAATGACATGAGCATTGATAGTATAAATAATGGACAAGGCCACTGTGAAGTCACTAAGGGATGTCAACAATTAATGGAGTATCGATTTATTGATTGTTAAAGGTGACATATCATGCAAAATTGACTTTTTAATGGTTCTTTACCTGAAATATGTGTCCCTGGCATGTCTACAAACCCCCCGAGAATGAAAAAAATCCATTCTGCCCCTTTTTTGATTTCTCCACCTTTCTGTAAATGTGTGTGAAACGAGCCGTTTCAGACTTCCGTGTTTTTGTTACGTAACAACAATATCCGGTCTGTCACGGAGTCAGAGCTCGGAGCTTGTTCAGCCCATAGACTGTATAAAATAATACTGAATCCCTCCCCCGTTTTTCATTACCTGCACAAATGTGTGCTAACAAGGAGCTTAGGAGGGAGGCATGCTAGTTGTAGGCTGTCTTAATAAACACAAAGGTCGGTTTTACTCCCCACGTCTGCAGATTTGAAGATCTAGTGGATGATTTTTATTTATCATGGATAAGTGCTAGCGCTAGTTAGCATAGCTACATAGCTACATGTCGTAGCTGTAGCTGTGTACCAAGACACACGTCGACATACTGACAAATAAAACAACAAGAAACACAGAATCTGTGACCAATCCTTCAGAAAGGTCCCGCTGCCTTTCTGGCAGAGGTCGGTTTTACTCCCCACGTCTGCAGATTTGAAGATCTAGTGGATGATTTTTATTTATCATGGATAAGTGCTAGCGCTAGTTAGCATAGCCACATAGCTACATGTTCATAGCTGTAGCTGTAGCTGTGTACCAAGACACACTTCGACATACTGACAAATAAAACAACAAGAAACACTAAATATGTGACCAATCCTTCATGAAAGGTCCTGCTGCCTTTCTGGCAGAGGTCGGTTTTACTCCCCACGTCTGCAGATTTGAAGATCTAGTGGATGATTTTTATTTGTCATGGATAAGTGCTAGCGCTAGTTAGCATAGCCACATAGCTACATTTTCGTAGCTGTGTAACAAGACACACGTCTACATACTGATAAATAAAACAACAAGAAACACTAAATCTATGACCAATCGTTCAGAAAGGTCCTGCTACAGGCGCCTCTCCGTCAGGATCAGATTCAGAGGGTTGAAGTAACGCGATCTCTGAGCAGCCGTGTATATTCAGCCAACATGTAAACATTAGATCAACGTGCTGGAGAGCCGAGGCACATCCACTTCCTGAGGGGGCGTGGTCAGAGGGAAAACAGAGTGTTCTGATGAAGAATGAAGAAGAGGACTCTTCAGGCATGCCAAAATCTGATTTCAAAGTGTTTTTTTGAGCATAAACTTTAAAGACATGTTTTGGGGACCTCTTAGACCAATATATGTTGATGAAAAAAGCGTGATATGTCCCCTTTAAGAACTTACAGGAAAACATTTTTTTGTTTTGATATTCTATCACGTGGAATAAACACCATGTGGTCTCATATTTGGTTCAGCTATCAGGGAGGTGTTTTAACTTTAAAGCATGTTTCCATGTGAATCAGCTGACTGAAGGTGTTGACGCTCAGCTGGGGGCTGCAGCTGAGTGACAGGTCTCCACGAGCGCTTTCTTTCTCAGCCGCCGGACTGATTCTGACCCGGTTGCGCTCCCGGCTGACACCTGACCGCGTTCACATGCTTATTTTTTCTCAATAAGAACGAGTAGACAGAAAACTGGACTCTGTGAGTCTGAAATATGTTTCTGTTCAGTTCCCTTGTTGAAATCTGAGCCTTCACTTTTATGACTGTGTGTCCTCAGAGATTATGAGCCTGCTCCACACGTTGATATTCAGCGTGTTTAATGCTTTGAACACCTCAATACGATCCGTAGATATTCAATACTGTCAGTTATATACATTGTGTCGTGAAGGTTAAATCGATTATGGGGAAAAAATGCATTTGGCATTGTTTTTGACATGGAAAACGTTTAAGAAAATACTTCAAATTTGCATCCCTAGAAGTCATCCATTGGTTTCAGGACTAAAGGCTGATTTATACTTCTGCGTCGAATCGACGGCGTAGCCTATGCCGTAGGTCCGCATAGCTCCCGTACCTACGCAGAGGCCTACGCACGTAGCTGACGTGCACCTCCTCCAAAATGTAACTACGCGTAGAGCCGACGCGGACCGCAAGCTCTGTGATTGGTCCGCTCGACGGCTTTGTCTTTCCCGCATTCACAGCACTTCCGGGATCCCTGACATCGGCCACACATCGGCCGTGTATTTCATCTCCTCCTCTCTATTCTTCATGTAATCATGTCTGTATGATAAACAGCAACATGTATCAGCTGTAGATTAACAGAACACGCTCTGAATCGATGTGGATAAGTAAACAGAGATCGTAGCAGGACCGGAAGCAGGCGACCGGCTATCAGAGAGACCACACTGCCCTCAAGCGTTTTCGGAGGAGAATTGCTGCGCGACACGGACACATCGACGCACAAGTATGTGGGGCTCATGTCCGCGTCAGCCTCTGCTGCGTAGGGGCGACGCAGAAGTATAAATCAGCCTTAACTCAACACCCATGGCGGTTATCAGCTGGTTAAGGAGCTTGTTTACTCCTGTCTGTCCAATGTGTTCTTACGACGGTGGTAAGTGCTGCGTTCCAAGAATGCAATGAATGAATGGGTGTTGACGGACGAGAGAGCACGGAGCCGGACCGCAGCACATCGGACACGGATCTGGTGGAAGTCCCGGGTAACAGGTGTTCTGTCAAGTTCTGCTGCCTTGCCCAAAAATGCCACCATGGCACAAATCAATCGCAGAGGCCTGAATCCAAAAGAACTCCATGATTTAAACAGTCTGTGGATGAAAGTAGTGGAAGTGTCACTTGTGCACATAACTTGAACACTCACTGTAATAATTAAGAACACATTTATAAAAATCTCCCCCCCTCTCTGATCAGTTAGTGCCAGCCTAAAGCAGCATCAGCTTCATCTTTCCACCACTTAGGAATGAGCAATAAATAGAAATAAATGGAGACATCAGAAGAAGTCCATCCAGTGGCTGAGGTGCACCCACACCTGATTAACCCCTGCCTGACTCGTGTGATTTCAGAGCCGCTGCGGGGGGAACCCTGTGGATCTTTGCTCCGGAGCAGTGGGATGTGTGTCGGGGTTATAAAGTCTGTCTCTGTAGACTCTGAAACAAACTGTTGCGTACACCTACCGCGACTCGTCTCAGAGGGAACTATTGATTTCTTTTGGATGTATTCCTGAGAGAGGAGCCACAGTGCAGATGCTTTATTTATACTGTGTGCATGGCTTTATCGGCAAACCGGGGAGAGATTGATCGTTCTTTTTCTTGTCAGAGTCTGGATGTTGTTACAAAGTCTCAAGGGGGCTCAGAGATAAAACTGTTTGCTTGTTTTTAGTTTGGAGCTTGTTGTATAAAGCACAAATTTGACAGTTTGTGTCTAAGTGATAATTCAGGCAGGGACGTGTGCTTTGAAAGCTCTGATGTATTTACCTTGTCAGTAAATAATACGTGCGTGAAGAGAATACCAACGCAGTCGCTTCTTATTAATTTGACATTTAAGGAGAAGTTTTTCCCTGCGTGATGTGCTCCATAAATAAACAACATGAACTAATTCTTAATTAACTATGAACTCTTAAACAGCTAAGCCTATCTCACAGAATGCAGCTTAATGTTTGAATTATATTATTTGCAGTAGTTTTATTAGGGCCCGAGCACTGCTGGTGGCGAAGGCCCTATTGTAACCCTAAGGGTTTCATATTATAGGAGATTGCAGCCTATTAACGGTGGTCGCCATATTGGAAATGCTGACTCAACCTAACTTTCGGTTGACCTAGCATGAGGCAAAGAGGTGGAGTCGAGGTGGGAAGTCAGCTTCCTTGCTAACAGCTACAGTACACCCGCCTGTCAGTCAAGTCACACCTTAATAATAAGAATTAGAATTTGCTGTAAAGATGGGCTCTTTTGAATGGGTGTGTATGTGGTTTCTGGTGCCAGCATCTAGTGGACAATTGAGGAACTGCAGTTTTACACACTTCTGCATTAGCTTCATATTTTATAACTGGAGGTTGCTGCTTAGATTTTGGAGCCAGCCAGTCACCAGGGGGAGCTCTCAAAGTTCTGCCTTCACTTGTAACAGTCGGAGCGTGAATATTGTAATGCTTGGTAGCGCCACAAGGTGACGCCACCTTTCTGTGACAGCCGGTTACATGCAGAGAAGTTGCTCCCCTCTGAGCCTGCAGAGTTTTTGTATTATATTCAGACCGAGACGCACCCTCTTACTGTCCCTCCCGTAACGAGTTGGTGTAGGTTATGCTACCCCATAGGAAAATACATTTAGAGAGGAGATCTCAAAAGTGTTTCATTTCTGTCTCCTAGATAACAATGAGATCTGTTTGAAAGCAAAATGAGACTATAGCTTATGTCTCCTGTTTCTCATTCTTGCCTTCAGAAAAAAAGTTGTAAAAAGTCTCAGCTTAGTCTCCCTTTCAGTTCAGAAGGAGATCTGGTCAAAATCTGAAATGATTCTCAGGTATTTCTCAAGTGTTGTGACTCCTTTTGAGCTCAGGTGGAGAAATCAGGGAGCTCTCTCAATTGTCTCAATCTAACCTCATCCATTTGTTTTTGTCAGACTCAGTTTTTGTGTCTCAGGTTGGACCCCTGAACGTTATTGAAAGCGCGAGCATTTTTGCACACTCATCGGGCCTGGTGAAAATTGCAAGTTATTATAGGTCTCGTAAAAAAAAATTCTGTAGCGCCCCCTAGAGGTAAAAATAACACCCTACGCATCGAGTTTTTTGAGCTACATGGATGAAAAATCGTACACATATTTGTGGCATCAGGACGCACAAAAAAGTCAGTGGCCCCCATATTCAAAACTCAACAGGAAGAGCGCCACCTAGCTTTGAACATGAAAAAATGGGCCAAAATGGGTCTGTGCAAGGGTGCATACTTTTGCTAATTTCTCCTAGAGCTTTTCTCTGATTCAGTCCAAACTAGGCACATTCTATAGTAATCCCATTGATGATTAATACAAAGTAAAGGCATTCCGTTCAGATTAAAGATGTGGGCGTGTCAGACTTTGGGACGGGGCATAAAAAAAAAACGTCGGAAAATTGATTTTTGTGACTTCAAAATGCACGTAATCTCACCTCATCCAACACACTCGTCAGTGCTGGGAAGGATTGCGACATTTTATGGGTTTCGCAAAAAAAGTCAAAAAAATGTGCTCACTAGCGCCCCCTACAGTTTTCAAAAACCCCTGCCCATAGGGGTTATTTTGAGCTACATGCTTGAAAAAATGTACACATATTCATGGCATCAGGATGCACAAAAAAGCCTCTTGCACCCATATCCCAAACTCAACAGGAAGAGCGCCACCTAGCTTTGAACATGATAAGTGGGGTCAAAATAAGGGTGCATAATTTCGCTATTAACTTATAGAGCTTTTCTCCGATTCAGTCCAAACCAAGGGCAACCTATAGTAGACACCTTGACGAGAAAAAATTATCAGAACAAATTTTGATCAGACAAAAATTGTGGGCGTGGTAGGCGTTGAGGCGGGGCATCAAACGCACACACAGCTTTGAATGTGAAGAATGACGCCCAAATAAGGATGCATACTTTTGAGAGCTCCTCCTAGAGTTTTTCTCCGATTCAGTCCAAACAAGGCACATTCTATAGCCGACATATTGACGATTAAATTATTGTTAAAGGAATTATGTTCAGACTAAAATTAGGGGCGTGGCACTCTGGAGCTTTTCTTGGCAATCTGCCAAAAACTTGGAACATTTGCACCACCTAAGCCAGTATATACTCTCAGATCTAGCTTTCGCGTCGTGTGGTGGCAAATATGAGGCGGAGGTTTACATGTGGCGACGGCTCCTGTAGGCGGCGGCCGCGGGTGTGCGAGGGCCCGTTCATCGCCGCTTGTGGCTTTAATTGTGCTTTGTTTTTTTGTGCACATGCGCCAACCATGCATTAGAGGGTGACACGGGAGCGGATGTTCACTCCTTAGACTTTATTTATTTGTTTTTCTCATATTCTTATTCACATATACTCAATTGAATGATCATGGAATAATTGGACACCCCCCCCCCTCCCCCTCCCTAGTCCCCCCCCCCTTCCCCCTCCCTAGTCCCCCCCCCCCCCCCCCCCCCATCAGGATGTAAAGTCAGGGTTCAAAATATATCACTGAAATCAAAAACAACAGTACCAACCTATCACAACCATTGAAAAGAAAAAAGAAAAGACTGCCTAGTTGACCAAAACCTCATCTAGAGGCAGGTACCCCCTTATCCGTGTCAACATATATCTGCCTGCACAGACATGCACAAGCACAGGCACGTCCACACAAGTGCACACATATACATGCCCCAGAGACACACAAGCATACATACATATACATCTACACGGGCGCACACATTGACCCACATGTCAAAATACACACCAACAATACAAAATTGACCAAACACAATTGGAGGGGAGCCGCTATACACAAACTTCTGTCGAGTCAACACAGCGTCATGAAAAGGTGAGCAAAATGTTACAGCACGCAGTCTCTTACTGTTACTGATGCAATACACAGCTACATAAGTACAAAAATAGCCACACCCCTTATGGTAGCACTACGCTTTGGACATGTGAAAGAAATAGTGACCAAGTTTTGTTGTATTTCTCAACTGACCCTCGTAGGGAGTGCCTCATTTTTTCTAGTTTTAGGAACATAATCAGGTCATGAATCCACCGAGATAAGGCCGGGGGGGTCTTACTCTTCCAATTGAGCAGAATGAGACGGCGGGCTTTCAGAGATGCAAAAGCAATTGCATCTCTGTAAGGCTGAAAGATCTTTATACCTGCTTCCACCACACCAAAAATCGCAGTTAGAAAGTTGGGGTGAATAGCTTCTCCACCAATTGCTGAGAGTGAACTGAAGACTGAAGTCCAAAAATTGGCTAATGATGGACATGACCAAAACATGTGGCCCAGGGTGACTGGAGAGAATTGACATCTGGGACACACTGGGTCCACGTTTGTATAAAACTTTGCAAGTTTATCATTTGAGTAGTGAAGCCGGTGCACTACTTTGAACTGTATTACTCCATGCCGGATACAGAAAGATGAGGTATGTATACGTGAAATTATGTCTCCCCAAGTTTTGTCCGAAATTAGTTCTCCAATGTCTGTCTCCCAGGCAGTTTTTGTTTTGGATGTTCACTCCTGTCCCATCCCACTCCCACAGAAAAAAATCTTGTCCAGTCCCACTCCCATTCAGAATGACTCCCGCTCCTGTACCGCTCCCTGTTTTTAAAAAATTAGTCTTTAGGCTATACATACCTCAACGAACAAAAGTGCATAAAGGCATTACCTTCACAGTTCACATACTGTACCTGAGTTTTGGAAACTAAGACCCGAGCTTAGGTGTACGCTCCACAATGATTTTTTTAAGTGGTGTTATTCAGAAACGACACAAAGTGAAAGTATGTGAAATGACGGGTTAATACATATCCCCCATGGTTTCATTTAAGCCAAATGACAAGCCTTTATTACAGCCTCTCTTTTAAATATTGGTTTCCATTTTTTATGTGCTCTATTATGCCCTACAGAAAAAAATCAACGGACGTAATGGGATTCTAGAAACTGCCAAAAGCATAAATATATAGCCTCTGAAAGAATCAGATGGAGTGGCAGCTGACTGAAAACTTGGAGAAACTAACCGACCAAAGAAAAGTATAGAAATTAAAGGAAAAAAGCAGGTGGTAGAAAAAGCTGTGTGGCTTACTTACTGACTCACAGAACTATTATTAAACTGTGGCGATGCTTTGTTGGACTTTCGTCCCCTCCCTCCTCGAGATGATGGAGGAGAAAAGCTCACTCTGAGGGAATTGTTGCCTTGGCACTCTTAGCCTCCATAATTACCTCCAGTAGCCACATATTCACCAGCTGATTGCACCTTAAGAGTCTTTGTGGAGGAGGTGTAGAAGTTGGTGAAGGCTCATTTTATCAAAGTGCAAGACTTAACTTTAACTTCTCAATACTCGAAGTCCCTGCAACATTTTTTACTACCTGGCTTTCTTACTGATCTTCCAGCTCTCTAAAATGCTTAATTCTGATTGGTCAAAACCCCTTGACAGCGGTTATTAACTTTCACCAACATTAGCAACGCCAGAGACAAACTGATCACACGTCATGTCAAATGAATCCACAGAAAAGAGTGGGAGAAACTTTAGGTTAGCGATCTCTACAGAGAAACTGAAACCGTGAGCGGTGGTGATGATAGCAGCAGGGTTCAAAGATGTGACATTAGTTTCTTTTTAAAGGTGTGTGAACCGCAGAGCTCAGAGAAGAAGGAGAGCTGGATGAGGACAGGCAGAGAAGAATCCATCACCATGGAACGCTGACTGACGAGGAATCACTGGGACCAGGACGTAGACGAGTCTGCTTACAGACAGGAGGTGGAACAGCTGGCTCTCTGGTGTAGTCAGAACCATCTGGAGCTGAACCCGCTCAAGACGGTAGAGATGACAGTGGACTTCAGGAGAAGCCCCCCCCCCACTCCCCCCCCTCACCATCCTGAACAGCACTGTGTCTACTGTGGACTCTTTCAGGTTCGGGATCCACTATTTCCCGGGACCTGAGGTGGACCTCCCACATAGACACAATCAGAAAAAAGGCCCAGCAGAGGATGTACTTCCTGCGTCAGCTCAGGAAGTTCAACCTGCCCCAGGAGCTGCTGATCATGTTCTACACCTCCATCATCCAGTCTGTTCTGTGTACCTCCATCACTGTCTGGTTTGGCTCTGCAACCAAACTAGACAAACACAGACTGCAACGGACTATAAGGACTGCAGAAAAAATCATCGGTGCCGACCTGCCCCCCATCCAGGACTTGTACCGGTCCCGGGCCAGGAAACGGGCAGGTAGCATCACCGCTGACCCCTCACACCCTGGACACAAATTCTTTAAACTCCCCCCCTCCGGCAGGCGCTACAGATCACTGTGCGCCAAAACAACCCGCCATAAGAACAGTTTCTTCCCCCAGGCTGTCACTCTGATGAACACTAAACCATAACAGTGTCATACCTGTCAGATAAATACTCTCTGTAAATATACATGTAGATACACAATGCAACAATTCTCAAAGCAGAATTCCATATTTCTATTTTTTGTATTATTTAACTTCTATTTTATAATGTAAAACTACCTCTGCAACTCACCACTGCACTATCATATTATTTTAGCCTGTACATATTAGTCAAGCCTATTTGTTGTTTCTTTGTATTTATAGCTAAGGTTATTGTTATTATATTTTTATTTTATTTTTTATTGTAGTTCTTATTCTTATTCCTATTCTTATGCCTTGTACAAAGAGAGCACAGTTTACTAAAGTCAAATTCCTTGTGTGTTCAAGCATACTTGGCGAATAAAGCTGATTCTGATTCTGATTCTATTTTTAAAAAACTGCAAACATAAATGATTGAAATCAATTAAATAATCTTTAATTAATGTTTTCGTCAACGTGTTTGTATCTTAAGTTAGTAGTAGTAGTAATGAGCGGGTTAATGTATGGTTAGCAGGTAGTTATGGGAAATAGAATCCCAACAGGGTGCGAGAAGACCCTGACGTGACGTAAATTGACATGGGAGGACTCAAAGAAAGATTTAAATCTGAAGCTACCAGAAGGAACGCATTGGTGCTGTAAACTCTGTACATCTGTTTATTCAAAGGGTTTAAGTTTCAATCACTTTCTGACCTTTAAATAATCTTTAATGCTGACAGTTGGATTCAGGACTTACTCACATAGTAGCGCCTGGACTCTGTGATCAGTCAGTGTTACACTACAGCAGCAATCACAACCAGTGCATGGTTTAATCTTTATTCTGTGTCAGTACTGCCCCTGACAGACACACCATTGATTGTATATTAGTATGGACGCCTCCACACGCCTCCATCTCCTCCCATTGTAAATAAGTGAAGCCAAAATGCTGCCTTGTTAAGCTCTGACTTATTACGCTGGTGACATATTTTTGATGTAGACTGTAAGAAACATGGTTGTAGTCCTCTTGATGAGTTTTGAAGCCTATTAACGGTGGTCGCCATATTGGAAATGCTGACTCAACCTAACTTTCGGTTGACCTAGCATGAGGCAAAGAGGTGGAGTCGAGGTGGGAAGTCAGCTTCCTTGCTAACAGCTACAGTACACCCGCCTGTCAGTCAAGTCACACCTTAATAATAAGAATTAGAATTTGCTGTAAAGATGGGCTCTTTTGAATGGGTGTGTATGTGGTTTCTGGTGCCAGCATCTAGTGGACAATTGAGGAACTGCAGTTTTACACACTTCTGCATTAGCTTCATATTTTATAACTGGAGGTTGCTGCTTAGATTTTGGAGCCAGCCAGTCACCAGGGGGAGCTCTCAAAGTTCTGCCTTCACTTGTAACAGTCGGAGTGTGAATATTGTAATGCTTGGTAGCGCCACAAGGTGACGCCACCTTTCTGTGACAGCCGGTTACATGCAGAGAAGTTGCTCCCCTCTGAGCCTGCAGAGTTTTTGTATTATATTCAGACCGAGACGCACCCTCTTACTGTCCTTCCCGTAACGAGTTGGTGTAGGTTATGCTACCCCATAGGAAAATACATTTAGAGAGGAGATCTCAAAAGTGTTTCATTTCTGTCTCCTATAGATAACAATGAGATCTGTTTGAAAGCAAAATGAGACTATAGCTTATGTCTCCTGTTTCTCATTCTGGCCTTCAGAAAAAAAGTTGTAAAAAGTCTCAGCTTAGTCTCCCTTTCAGTTCAAAAGGAGATCTGGTCCAAATCTGAAATGATTCTCAGGTATTTCTCAGGTGTTGTGACTCCTTTTGAGCTCAGGTGGAGAAATCAGGGAGCTCTCTCAATCTAACCTCATCCATTTGTTTTTGTCAGACTCAGTTTTTGTGTCTCAGGTTGAGCTCAGATGGAGCAAAGAAAGAGCCTGAGCTCATCTTTTCATGAACATTTATGGTGCCCTGCAAAATTAAGATTTCAATGTAATTGTCCACAAAGTTACAATTCTCATTAAAACATTTGAACCACTTCAAGATGAGATATTTAGATGTGAAATGATCTCTTCTTTGACTTCACAATATGGTCCTTCCTTTGGAACAAAACAACTTCACAAAGATTTAGTGGATTTGAGAGAAATTGCAACAGATAGAGATTTCATATCTCCAGGTATGACAGACCATTTATTTAAAATATGGGCCGCAAAAGGGCTGACCAGATTTATCCAGATTATTACAATTAAAGGGGTGGACTCTTTTGGGCGCTGGTGGCCTAGTGGTCTAAGCGCCCCACATACAGAGGCTACAGTTCTCGTAGCAGGGGTCGCCGGTTCAATTCCCGGCCGGTCGACCATTTCCTGCATGTCTTCCCCCGCTCACTACTCCCCATATTTCCTGTCTCTCTTCAGCTGTCCTGTCAAATAAAGGCAAAAAGGCCAAAAATATATTTAAAGAAAGAGAAGAAAATGAGCCATTAATGAGATCTCTCATTTAAGTCTCAAATAAGACTCATGTCATGGTCTCAACTATTTCTCCTAGTGAATTTTAGGAGAAACTAATGAGAACTATTTGAAACTTGAATGAGGCTGAAGTGAGAATCTCAATTTGGTCTCCAGAAACTTAGAAGAGAAAGCCTTGAGCAGTAAAATTTTCCTCTGGGACTGTTCATATTCTCCTGTAGGATTGTGCAACATGGCGCCGTCGAGACCGGGCATTGCATGGTCAATGTTTGGTAGAGCAAATAAAGATAACGTGGGAAACCTCCGTTCTTTTCTCTGTCGAGTCTCTGAGCTAACTGGCTATCCGGAGCAGCTAGCTCTCTCCACCTACACCTACAGGTTACACACTTTGTGGAAGCTGTTGTGCCGTCCATTGTTTTAAAAAGTGCATTCGCTCTACAGAAAAAAGTAGAGGTGGTAGGTCAAAGAAGAAGCCACAGCAACCTTACATTGAAGAAGTTCACACAGAACATTCTCTGGTACACGTGGGCTTAAAATATTCAAACATTTGCATTTCCCTGAGCCTTAATAGCCTTACACAGTTGTCTTACAGAGGAGGTGTGACACTGGCTGCTAAATGTGCTGATGGCTGGTACACAGCAGGTGTTCGCAGGCAGCCTTTTACCATCTGTATAACACATTAGAATCCATGGTGTTGTGTATTAGCTGGACAGAGACAGAACCCATCTTCCATTGGTGATTACCCAAACCATGCTCATGATATTTGATCTGCAGTACGAGGACTAAAACCACTTCCAGAGTCGTTGGAATTGGCTGGTGTTGTTGAAATTAAATATGTGTTTTATTTTAAGTGTACATGATTGAATACATGACGTTTCAGCACCGTATAAGCACTTTAATTCCAGCGGGAGCATTAGGGAGGAGCAGTGCAGAGTGAATAACAAGCCCTCGTGCTTTCTTATCAAAGCTGATTAATTAAATTAATGAACAAAAAAAGTTTGGCATCACAGGAGAGGAGAGGAGAGGAGAGGAGAGGAGAGGAGAGGAGAGGAGAGGAGAGGAGAGGAGAGGAGAGGAGAGGCAGAAAGACAGGAGGGAGGGAAAGAGAGAGAGGAAGATGCGGTGAAGCTTTCATTTAGTAGTTCCTTCTTCAAAGAATTGATTCCCCGCGGAGAACTAATCGCCGTAAGCTTCTGTAAAAATCAGGATACTGCAAGTGTTTTGATGACACACACAGCGGCCTGAGGTTAGACGACGAGAAGTAAGTAATTACACTCAACTGCAGAGAAGAAGAACATGTTAGGGCAAAGAGAATCACAAGATTCAGCAGCTTGTGTGCATGTTACTCTAATCCCAAGGTTTGCACACACATTTTAGGGCTATTTCATGATCTGTAAGGGACAAAAATACTGATCTTTTTTTTTGCAGAAACAGCCAAGGAACATTCAGGAGACAGAATAAGTGCAAGGTAGTAAGAAGAGGTCAGTCTAAACTCCTTTCAGTGCAGGTTTAGTTGAAGAGAAAGCTCCACTCCTCTGTTAATTAAACTGCTGAACACACAGTTTATAAATATCATAACAGCATCCTCCTACGGACTCGGAGTGCCTCCGCTAAGTGAGAGATATGTCCAAATACGCTAACAGACAAAAGTGTTGGTGAGTGCTTTTTCTGCCGGGTAAATGAGACTCATATTCTGAGCATATTAAATCAATTAAAGCTGGGGTTGGTAGTCTCGGAAAACTAGCATGAATTTGAATGTAGCATGTTTTCAGGACTCCGTCTAACCCCTACCCCCTCCCCTCGGAGCTCCTCCAAAACGACACCCCCGCTCACATGCATGAGCATCGCTGATTCATGACCATATGATGGTGACTGATTCCAAACCGGTCCTCACCAAAACATTCTCATTAAGTTAATCAGCTGTTCTTTCATTCCACTACATGGAAGTTACTATGTGACTTGGCACATTCACAAATAACTACTGTACCCATCTGAATCCTACTGTTCTTCATACTGTGTATGTTTGCTTTTAAATAACCTGGTGCAATTTTTATCGTGCAATAACTTACATATCTATTTATGTACATAGTGTGTGTATATATCTGTAATAGTTGCCATATTTTATTTAATTTTTTACTTTATTTTATTTTATTCCATTTTATTCTACTGTATCTTATTTTTATTTTATTTTTTACTTTATTTTATTCTATTTTATCTTATTTTTATTTTATTTTATTCTATTTTATCTTATTTTTTACTTTATTTTATTTTATTCTATTTTATTCTATTTTTTTATATTTGATCTTATTTTTATTTTATTTTTTACTTTATTTTATTTTATTTTATTTTATTCTATTTTATTCTATTTTATTCTATTTTATCTTATTTTTTATTTTATTTCATTTTATTTTATTTTACCCTTGTCATTGCTATTATTACTGTTATTATATTTTTTAACTATGTTAGTACATTGTTGTATTCCTCTGTCCCGTGTTGTAAGCTGCTGGAACAAAAGAAATTTCCCCCTGCCGGGCGACCAATAAAGTATATCTTATCTTATCTTAAAACACAAACAAACATGGCTGCTGTTAGCACTCACAACTGTCATGCTAGCATTATCCAGTTGTCCTGGTGACACGATATCAGGAGAAAAGTTATAACACATATATAACACTGTAACAGCTCTACTGTTTGTTAAACCTGTTCAGTGTAGATGGTCTTAATTCCTACAGTGTTGACGGTCAGTGAAGGCATCAGGAGAGGTGTAGAGTGTGTGAGCGGGAGAGAGGAGAGACAAGAGGAGAAGTTCTTCATTCATTCAAACATTGATTGTTGTTTTGTTGGTTGGCGTGATCACGGCCGACAGTGACCGGTTATTAAAGATCAACGTGTTCTGTAGGACTTACTAAATGTCATTAATTCTTCTGCTTGTCAGAGCCCCCGTGGTGAGAGCTTTTTAGACTCTGATCCGGACTACAGTCCTGAGCAAAGCCCCTCATCGGGTCAGAGGGGACAGGCCCGAGGTGGAGTGAGAGGGGCAGTCAGTAGAGTCAGGGGAAGCAGAGGCAGGAGACGGGGAGTGAACGCCGGGGTAATGTACGCTCTGCAGGAGGAGGGCAGAACGGCAGGACGGGATTTGATTGGTTTAAAATGTTGGGACCCAAAAACGGTGATTGGTTGGTGTTTTCCCAGGTTTACTCCGGCTGTAGATAGCAGCTTTTTTCCTCTTTTTTAAGAACACATTATGTATTGATTACCATCAGGACATAAAGATCATTTTAACCAGTATAACAAAAAGTGGATCTAAATCTGAACACCAACCCCAGCTCTAAGGAAATCTCTCTCCTGGTGTTGCTTATCAAAGATGAAGCTACATGTAACTCTGATGGCTGACCAGGTGAGCATTATTGTTGCGTTCTCACATTGAGAAGCAATAATTTACAACAACATACTAAAAAAAGAGGCTGTTCTTCTGTTATATAAATGCTTTGATGCAGTTAGAAAATAATAATTTACAAAGAACAATCAGGGGTATTTTTAAGGGAACTTTCTGTTTAGTTTTCTTTTAAAAAAAACCACAAAATAAAACAAGCATTTCACGACTTCCTGTGACTTAATGCAGTTGTCAACAGCACTTGATCTCTGTATGTAAATGAGACTCTCTGATGTCAGTGGATGGAGGAGAGCTCAGGGGAGACAGTGCCTTGATCAGGTTTGTTTTCTCATCTCAGCCTCGGGGCTCATGCTATGATACGCTGGAAGGCTGTTAGTGCACTTGACAGCTTACTTTGGAGAGCCAATGGCTCACTTTGGTTTTTATGACAAGTTGTCAGAGGTAAAATGTTGGCTGCTTGTAAGTCCATCATTGAAGAACTTCCACAATGCAACAACTGGAGTCAGTGTTGTAGTCCAGTCACCAAACCTTGAGTCTGAGCAGAGTCTTGAGACCCAGTTTGAGTCACCCATGAAGAGGCTAAGTGTGAGTCCTAGTGAAGTCCTCATTATCATTACTATTTCATAAAAGGAAGATGGCTGTTTGCACTCTAAACTCATTGTTTCTGGTGTGGCAGCAACCTCCATTCTTAAAATATGAAGCTTATGCTGAAGTGCTAAAAACTGCAGTTCATTGAGCGTCCACTAGAGGCTGGCTGCAGAAACACAGGAAACCACATACACACCCATTCAAAGAAGACAATCTTTGCAGCAGAAATAAACATGTTTACATTTCTCTTTTAACTCTGTATTTTCAAAGATATCAAGATTACAAGTTTTCCATAATAAGAGGCATAGCTGACTTGATTGGCAGGCTGTTAGCAAAGAGGCTAAAGGTCAAATTCAACCAGATCTGTGTCCGGTCCGCCTCTGATCCGTCATGGCACCAGATCTGATAGGTTTCCATTCAAGTCAATGTGTTAACTTCCACTGGATCCGCTCCGTTGCATTCCAGCTGCGTCTCTGATCCGGCAGGTCTGAGTCCTCCGGATCAGATACACAAGACTTCTATTGTTGCCGGATGCCGGAGCACGACGCATCAATCTCAACAGAGCAGATGGAGCGGGACAGGAAGTCGGGTTTCACCAAAACAAAATGAAAACATCCGGTTAATTTTCAGAATAAAACACTCTGTGTTATCACCAGATCGTATTTCACTTAACTACAACAACAAACCAAAGTCATGATGAGCGGAGCCAGGCCTGGAGTCAACAGGTCAGAGGTTTTCAGAGGACCAGAAAGACAACATTGATGAGGAGAGGAGGAGGAGGAGAATCCTTGATTCAGTGAGGGGAAACCTCGGTCACATGACTCCGTGCTGCGTTCTGAAAACTCATCCGTTGGGTGTTGACGGAGAGACACAGATCTGGTGGAAGTCCCGGGTTCTGCCTAATTTATACAGGGAGCATGTGCACCGTGGATTTGCTCTGCTCTGCTCTGAGCACTGATGCCTAACACCAGATGCTCCAAGTTGCAGATCCAGGCTCAAAAGCAGAGGGGAACTGAGCCTTTGTGGTGGCTGCTTCAAATCAGTGGAACAGTCTAACTTGACGTATTAGAATTGCTCGGTCCCTTGAAAGTGATCGCTTTTGCGTTGGCTTTCAAATCCAGTTGAATTTGGCATCCAGTTATGTGGCTACTTTAGCTCTTATTCCTTGCGTTTCATTCCTTGAGTGTTTTTATTCCTCATTTTACTCTGATTTGTTCGTGATATAATGTTCTCAGGCTCGCAAAGCACTTTTGTTAACTTTGGGTGTTTAAAATGTGATTTATAGATAATTCTGGAATGACTAGACTCTTAAAGAGACATTTTTTATGACCATCTATCACCTCAACATTTGTCCGGTCAACACAATCTGGACATAAATGACGGCTACATGTTGCTGTTATGTTTCTTATCAGGGAAAGTTCTTCACTGAATTTAAATTCAGGCAAAGGAAGCTCTGGGTTGTGAAAACTGAAGCAAATGGAGAAATAGTTTGTTAGAAAAAAAAACAGTCTTCTTTTGCACAGACTTAAAGGTGACATATCATGCAAAATCAACTTTTTAATGGTTCTCTACCTGAAATATGTGTCCCTGTCTACAAACCCCCTGAGAATGAAAAGAATCCATTCTGCCCCTGTTCTGATTTCTCCACCTTTCTGTAAATGTGTACTGAAACCAGCCGTTTCAGTTTTCAGTGTTTTCATACGTCACAACGCCATCCGGTCTGTAACAGGAAGTCAGAGCTCGGAGCTTGTTCAGCCCATAGACTGTATAAAATACAACTCAACCCCTCCTCCGTTTTTCATTCCCTGCACATGTGTGCTAACAAGGAGCTTAGGAGGGAGGCATGCTAGTTGTAGGCTGTCTTAAAGGTGACATATTACGCTCTTTTTCATCAATATATATTGGTCATAGAGGTCCCCAAAACATGTCTTTAAAGTTTATTGCTCATGAAAACACTTTGAAATCAGTTTTTGGTCTGCCTGTAAACCCCTCTTTTTCAGCCCTGCTCAGAACAGGCTGTTTTCTGTGTCTGTGCCTTTAAATGAGAATGAGCTCTCCGACCACGCCCCCTCAGGAAGTGGGTGTGGCCTCGGCTGTGATCTAATGTTTGCATGTTGACTGAATATGCACGGCTGCTCACAGACCCGCGTTACTTCAACCCTCTGAATCTGATCCAGAGTCTGATCCTGACGGAGAGGTGCCTGCAGCAGGACCTTTCTGAACCATTGGTCACAGATTTAGTGTTTCTTGTTGTTTTATTTGTTGGTTTAAAAGGTCGGTTTTACTCCCCACGTCTGCAGATTTGAAGATCTAGTGGATGATTTTTATTTATCATTGAAAAGTGCTAGCGCTAGTTAGCATGGCCTCATAGCTACATGTTCATAGCTGTGTACCAAGACACACGTCTACATACTGACAAATAAAACAACAAGAAACACTAAATCTGTGACCAATGGTTCAGAAAGGTCCTGCTGCAGGCGCCTCTCCGTCAGGATCACATTCTGGATCAGATTCAGAGGGTTGAAGTAACGCGGGTCTGTGAGCAGCCGTGTATATTCAGCCAACATGTAAACATTAGATCAACGTGCTGGACAGCCGAGGCCACACCCACTTCCTGAGGGGGGCGTGGTCAGAGAGCTCATTCTCATTTAAAGGCACAGACACAGAAAACAGCCTGTTCTGAGCAGGGCTGAAAAAGAGGGGTTTACAGGCAGACCAGAATCTGATTTCAAAGTGTTTTTATGAGCATAAACTTTAAAGACATGTTTTGAGGACCTCTTAGACCAATATATGTTGAAGAAAAAGAGCAGAATATGTCACCTTTAAGATCTCCAGCTCTGAGCCGTGAGCCTCAGTAACACTCACATTAACCTCTCTGCTATTAAAACACTAACATTACTCACACTGTGTAATGAACAAGGTCAGTGCCACATCAAAATGCTGCTTCCATATGACTCTGAATCAAAACGCTGAACATATCAGCTGCTCTACTGTCGCTGCACTGTCTCAGTACACCTCTGCTTTAATCAATCGCAGCACACAGCTTTAATAGCTGCAATCAGGTTTTTTTAAGAGGAGGTAAATTGGTTTGGAATCAATACGCAGCATGCTAGTTATTCTTTGGCAAGCATCGGGGACTTTTCAATCAGATCGATCAGGTTTGTCGCTCTCTCTTGGGCTCTCAAGTGCTCACAAAACGGAGGCTTGCTGAGAAGAAAGGGGCAGTGAAAAAATGTAATGACGAAGGGGGAAGAAGAAAACGGAGATAGATGGACGGATACATGCTGATAGGATGGAGGGTGGAGGAAGAAGGGAGAGAGGAGTCATGTGTTGAGTCGGGTCATTCAGAATAATTGGCTGTTGGAAGCTCTCATTAAAACATCTCATGTTTGATGCCTTTTGATCAGCTGATAGACCAAACCTATAGATGAGCAAACATATAGAAAGCAGAGAAATAAACAAGACATGTTTGTAATTTCATGTCTTGAGCTGCAACTTGATTTACTACGTGTTTGGATTCATGGTCAGATTGTTCCTGCAGTTTTTAAAAAGGTATGATATATATAAGTGCAGTTATTTTTTAACTTTCAATCCTTACTCTCAAGCAAAGAATTAAAGAGGCATATTTTGACATTAAGTCCTTTTTAGAAACATTTAAACAGCCTTCAAACTGACAGGAAGTTTGTTCCTCGCAGATTTAACAGCAGTCAAGCCCTCAGGTTGCTCGCAGGTGTTTACAGCATGTGTCTGCTGTTTGTGTGTTTATTTATTAAAAACACTTACTGTGCATGCTATGATTAATGGAGAGGTAGCTTCTGTTTTTCATGTAAGGTAATGAGCGCTTATGCTGCAACTACTAAATGAATCTAACTGGATACAAAAAACAATCCTTCAGCTGTCAGATGTCAGACTGTAAGATGCTGCTTATGTGCAGTTAGCATTAGCATATCCCCAGAGTTGATACAAACGATCTGCTCCAGCCTGTCATGTAGCACTGGAGTCCAGGACTCGAGTCCAACTCCTAACTGGACTTGGACTGTAGCACTGATGACTCAGACTTGGACTCCTGATGCACAGAAGGACTGTGCTGAAGACTGTTTCATTGGTTTTGTTAGTGTGTGTGTGTTATTTAAAGACCAAATAATTGGGTGACTCATCTTCACCTGCATGTACGATCATGTTTGCTGTGTTAATGTTTGTTGTCATAGGTTTTGCAGGAAATGCAAGCAAGAGCAGGGAGACATATTTGGTATCTAAAAAAATAACATTGAGGAGAAGACGAGGGGAAACCACAGACTGTGTATAAATGGACGTAGGTTCCGTGATGTCACCCATATGGTCCTGACGCCCTGTTTTGAAGCAGATTGTCGGTGGGTGCCTGATTGGAAATACTGAACTCAACCTAATGTCTGTCGAGCTAGTGTGAGATAGAGAGGCAGCCCTCAGATGGGACTTCCACCAGATCCGGGTCCAGTCGGTCTCTGATCCGCTGCGGTCCGGCTCGGTGCTCTCTCATCCGTCAACACCCAACCGAAAATTTTAAAAGAATCCATTCTGCCCCTGTTCTGATTTCTCCACCTTTCTGTAAATGTGTGCTGAAACGAGCCGTTTCAGTTTTCAGTGTTTTTCATACGTCACAACGCCATCCGGTCTGTAACAGGAAGTCAGAGCTCGGAGCTTGTTCAGCCCATAGACTGTATAAAATACAACTCAACCCCTCCTCCGTTTTTCATTCCCTGCACACATGTGTGCTAACAAGGAGCTTAGGAGGGAGGCATGCTAGTTGTAGGCTGTCTTAAAGGTGACATATTCTGCTATTTTCATCAACATATATTGGTCTAAGAGGTCCCCAAAACATGTCTTTAAAGTTTATGCTCATAAAAACACTTTGAAATCAGATTTTGTTCTGCCTGAAAACCACTCTTTTTCAGCCCTGCTCAGAACAGGCTGTTTTCTGTGTCTGTGCCTTTAAATGAGAATGAGCTCTCTGACCACGCCCCCTCAGGAAGTGTGTGTGGCCTCGGCTGTCCAGCGCGTTGATCTTATGTTTACATGTTGGCTGAATATTTTGTCGGTTTAAAAAGGTCTGTTTTACTCCCCACGTCTGCAGATTTGAAGATCTAGTGGATGATTTTTAGTTTTCATGGAAAAGTGCTAGCGCTAGTTAGCATAGCCACATAGCTACATGTTGGTAGCTGTGTACCAAGACGCACGTCGACATACTGACAAATAAAACAACAAGAAACACTAAATCTGTGACCAATGGTTCAGAAAGGTCCTGCTGCAGGCGCCTCTCCGTCAGGATCAGATTCTGGATCAGATTCAGAGGGTTGAAGTAACGCGGGTCTGTGAGCAGCCGTGTATATTCAGCGAACATGTAAACATTAGATCAACGTGCTGGAGAACCGAGGCCACACCCACTTCCGGAGGGGGCGTGGTCAGAGAGCTCATTCTCATTTAAAGGCACAGACAGAAAACAGCCTGTTCTGAGCAGGGCTGAAAAAGAGGGGTTTACAGGCAGACCAGAATCTGATTTCAAAGTGTTTTTATGAGCAATAAACTTTAAAGACATGTTTTGGGGACCTCTTAGACCAATATATGTTGATGAAAAAGAGCAGAATATGTCACCTTTAACACATATCACTTTCCTATGTCTTTAGTGAAGCACTTTGTGCTGCGTGCTTGAATGTATGAAAGGTGCTATATCAATTAAAATGAGTTGAGTATTTCCTTAGAGCTTGGAGCCAAAACCACAACGGAGCAACGACATGTGAACACGGATCTGTTGCAGGAGTTTGCTAACATAACCTGTTGGACTGGTTCCTGGTTCCTGGTGTTGAGAATTCTTCTTCCAGTGCCAACTAAAAGAAATGTGCTTCATTGAAAAACAAAGTAAACTACAGCAGCCTGTCACAACACAGTCTGAAAAGTTAAATGTAACATTAAATCCCACCTCTGACGAGCCACATGATCAACCATTGAGTAGGATTTTGAAGTTGCACCTCGGACTATCAGTTAGATTTAAAGAGGGGCCCCTGCGTCCCCCTCTGGACACGCCCCTGCTCTATTCACAGCAGCTGTACATTACCTGGACACTTTTCTTCTGACTGCTTTGACCCTTTAGTGTATTTATAAATAGATAAAGATGGACAATGCATCTCCTCCTCTTGTTCTGAATACCATCAAACACACATCTTACTCAGGTGACGTTTTTTATCTGCATTTATTAAAGCTTCACAAAAATTACAACAGTCTCAAATAATCCACCACCAAAATAAAAGAGCTTTTACAAATCCATGTGATTATTAATACACTTCTATCAAACCTCACTGAACCTCATCTGTACATCCATTTGTGGAAAAAACAACATTTGGATCACCACAAAAAAAAAGAGTGAGTGTAGACGTCTTTCCAAATCCACTGATCCAAAAGAAGCAGACAGGAATATCTGCTGCAGTTAGCTCAATCAGCAACAAACCTGAAGTCAGAAAGTTCATCTGTACAATCTAAGAGAAGTCCAACAATCCTAATTATTGATGTGAGTATTAAAGTCTTCATCAGTTGAACAAAGAATGAAAAGGACTTGTTTGATCAGCTGATTGGACTCAATAAAAACAGGATCCTGAATGTAGAAACATGAACATCATGACATGTTAGAGATGATATTTTCATCTGCAGACTTTACATCCTTTGATTCAGGATCAGAAAGAAGCTCCTGCTTTTCACTTTGTCATGTTTTCAAGTCTTTTCTAACGCTTCATACCAGCAAAACCTGCCCCACACACTGAAACCCTTTCAAAATAAAAGTCTCTACAAAATAAAACAAACATCATTTTAACCATTTTAACGAAATTCGTGAAGCATGATCAACAAGCAAACAACAAATAAAGATCTTCCCATCCTGTGGAACACAAACATTTCACACAGAGCTGTTTTTTTTCTCTTATTTTGAAGCTTCATCAAAAATAGAAACCCAACTGTTGCAAATAATCCAGCATCACTGTCCTCATCCCTTAAAGCGTCTACAAAAGCAGCAGCTCCAAAAAGACTCACAAAGCCGGCATGAAGACCTGAAGCACAGAGAGTCCTTGGAGGGAGAACCATCAGACCAGAACCATGCAGCTTTGAAATCCTCTTGTTGCTCACATTTGGTCTGAATGGACTTGAAGGTTTTTAGTGGAGTTCACAGAACTCAGCAGTGTCTTCAATACAGTACAACCTTAGTCCAGCATAGAGGGGCTGAGTGAATGTGGTCTGGACTCTGTGGAGGAGAGTCATGGTATCAGAGACGCTGTAGAAGGACAGAATACCTGCTCTGTGATCCAGGTACACTCCTAATCTGGAGGACCGAGGACCTGAGACAGGAGTCTCCACATTGTTGTACCAAAAGTTATAACTGTTGTTGTTACAAAATAAAGACCAAGATTTATCATTGAATCCAAATCTACAATCATCTGAGTCTCCTGCTCTGCTGATATTCTTGTATGCGACTGCTACCTCAACTCCGCCCCCTCTCCGCTCCACCTCCCAGTAACAACGTCCGCTCAGACTCTCTCTACTCAGGATCTGAAACCGACCTGTGCATCTGTCTGGGTGACTAGAATAAGACTGTTCTGGTTGTTTCAGTGTTGCTCTTCTGTTCCCATCAGATAATAACAGCCATGTGTGTGCTGTGTTTGGATCCAGTGTGACTCCACATGAGTATCTTAAGAACCCAGCTCTGGTCTTGGGCTCTGGTGGTTCTGACAGTAAAGCATCCACTTCAGTCGCAGCCTGTGAGACGTTAGTCCACTTCTCTCTCAGGACCTCCTGTAGTTGATCTCTGACTTCTGACACAGCTGCTGTCACATCCTCAAAGTACCTGAGAGGACGGGTCTTGATGCTGGATGAGTCTGCAGGTCCACTGAGTCCTGACAGTGAGGGGTAGTCCTGTAGAAACTGGTTGTGGTCCTCTGTGTGTGCCAGCTTCTGCAGCTCAGCGTCTCTCCTCTTCAGCTCAGTGATCTCCTGCTCCAGCTTCTCCTGAAGCTCTCTGACTCGACTCACTTCAGTTTCCTGCTGGGATCTGACCCGCTGCCTCACGTCAGAGCGTCGTTCCTCCATGAGACGGATCAGCTGGGTGAACATCTCCTCACTGTGCTCCACTGCTTTATCAGCGGAGCCGTTGATAGCCTCCACCTCCTGTTGAAGCTGCTCCACATCTTTCTCTCTGTCCTGGATTCTCTGCTGGATGTTCAGTCGACTCTCCTCCAGCTCTCTCTGCTTCTCAGTCCGCTCTGCTGCAGCTGAGACCGTGTCGTGGCCTTTGTGTTCGTCCACAGAGCAGAGATAACAGATAGACTGCTGATCAGTACGACAGAACATCTTCATCACCTCATCATGACGAGAGCAGACGTTCTCCTGGAGCTTCTTGGAGGGCTCCACCAGCTTGTGTTTCTTCAATGGAGCTGCTTCAAAATGAGGCTGAAGGTGTTTCTGGCAGTAAGAAGCCAGACACTGCAGACAGGACTTACTGGCTTTGAGTTTCCTCCCGGTGCAGATGTCACAGGCCACATCTTCAGGTCCAGCATAAGAGGGATCCTCACGAGCAGCTAGGAGTCCGGTCTTCTTCAGTTCCTGTAGTATCGTCTCCAGCATGGTGTTTCTCAGCAGGGCAGGCCTCGGGGTGAAGGTGTGCCTACACTGAGGGCAGCTGTAGCTCTCCTTCTCCTCCTCTGTATCCCAGTGGGCTTTAATACAGTCCATGCAGTAGCTGTGTCCACAGGGAACAGTCACCGGATCCTTCAGTAGATCCAAACAGACGGAACAAGAGAAGGATTCCCGGTCCAGCTGAACTCCTTTCTGCGCCATTTCAACACTCGCTGTCGACGACTGACTGAGGCTCACTACCTGAGAAGTGAAACTAGTCTGAGCTCTGATCTCAACAGCATGTGTTTAAGCAGGATCAGAGGCCTGTCAGCTCACCACCAGGATGGTTACACCCATCCTGCAACTATAGATCTGAAGGGGAGGGAACAAGAGTTCATGTGCAGAGTGGAGCTGGCTGTGTGAGAGACGAGGGAGGGGTTATCAAGCTTTTCTACATTCCAGGAAGAGGAGCAGCGCTGTAAACTTAAGGCTTTGTCTTTCACAGTGAACTGATATCAAACACTTTTTAACTACTTGTTGTTTATTATTTGTTGACTCAGTTTTTTTAATATTTGTATTGACTTTATTTGATCTTCAGTTTTGATCCTGACCCTTTTTTATGATTGATTTTAAATATTGATGTTCTTCTTGTTATTTTGATGCTGTCTCTTATTTTGAAGGACATATATTTGATTGTTGTGGGTGTGCATTAGCATTCCTGTTTTTGAAGATGTGGTATGTTTGGACATTTCTTTCCTTCTGCTTCTTGTTTTCAGCGGCTATAAAGAACTTTGATTCATTTGATTTGTATGAAAGGTGTTCTATAAATAAAGCTTGATGGATTGAAAGTGAGGACAGACACGGTGCTGTTAAAGACACACTTTGATTTATTGGATGATTTTTAGGTACAGGTTGATTTCACTTACACAATCAGTTCACTTCAGCAGAATCTCAGCTGAGTCCCCAAAAGAAAAGAGCTTTTACAAATCCATGTGATTATTTAATACACTTCTATCAAACCTCACTGAACCTCATCTGTACATCCATTTGTGGAAAACAACATTTGGATCACCACAAAAAAAAAGTGTGAGTGTAGACGTCTTTACAAATCCACTGATCCAAAAGAAGCAGACAGGAATATCTGCTGCAGTTAGCTCAATCAGCAACAAACCTGAAGTCAGAAAGTTCATCTGTACAATCTAAGAGAAGTCCAACAATCCTAATTATTGATGTGAGTATTAAAGTCTTCATCAGTTGAACAAAGAATGAAAAGGACTTGTTTGATCAGCTGATTGGACTCAATAAAAACAGGATCCTGAATGTAGAAACATGAACATCATGACATGTTAGAGATGATATTTTCATCTGCAGACTTTACATCCTTTGATTCAGGATCAGAAAGAAGCTCCTGCTTTTCACTTTGTCATGTTTTCAAGTCTTTTCTAACACTTCATACCTGCAAAACCTGCCCCACACACTGATGCCCTTTCAAAATAAAAGCCTCTACAAAATAAAACAAACATCATTGGCTCAAAATTTATGAAGCGTGATCAACAAGCAAACAACAAATAAAGATCTTCCCATCCTGTGGAACACAAACATTTCACACAGAGCTGTTTTTTTTCTTCTTATTTTGAAGCTTCATCAAAATTAGAAACCCAACTGTTGCAAATAATCCAGCATCACTGTCCTCATCCCTTAAAGCGTCTACAAAAGCAGCAGCTCCAAAAAGACTCACAAAGCCGGCAGGAAGACCTGAAGCACAGAGAGTTCTTGGAGGGAGAACCATCAGACCAGAACCATGCAGCTTTGAAATCCTCTTGTTGCTCATATTTGGTCTGAATGGACTTGATGGTTTTTAGTGGAGTTCACAGAACTCAGCAGTGTCTTCATTATTGACAAACCTTAGTCCAGCATAGAGGGGCTGAGTGAATGTGGTCTGGACTCTGTGGAGGAGAGTCATGGTTTCAGAGACGCTGTAGAAGGACAGAATACCTGCTCTGTGATCCAGGTACACTCCTACTCTGGAGGACCGAGGACCTGAGACAGGAGTGCTGACTTTGTTGTACCAAAAGTTATAACTGTTGTTGTAACAAAATAAAGACCAAGATTTATCATTGAATCCAAATACACAATCATGTGAGCCTCCTGCTCTGCTGATATTCTTGTATGCGACTGCTACCTCAACTCCTCTCCCTCTCCACTCCACCTCCCAGTAACAACGTCCGCTCAGACTCTCTCTACTCAGGACCTGACACCCACCTGTGAATCTGTCTGTGTGACTAGAATAAGACTGTTCTTGTATTGGATCCAGTGTTACACCCATCATGCAACTATAGATCTGAAGGGGAGGGAACAAGAGTTCATGTGCAGAGTGGAGCTGGCTGTGTGAGAGACGAGGGAGGGGTTATCAAGCTCTTCTACATTCCAGGAAGAGGAGCAGTGCTGTAAACTTTGTGCTTTGTCTGTCACAGTGGACTGATATCAAACACTTTTTAACTACTTGTTGTTTATTATTTGTTGCCTCAGTTGTTTTAATATTTGTATTGACTTTATTTTATCTTCAGTTTTGATCCTGACCCTATTTTATGATTGATTTTAAATATTGAGGTTCTTCTTGTTATTTTGATGCTGTCTCTTATTTTGAAGGACATATATTTGATTGTTGTGGGTGTGCATTAGCATTCCTGTTTTTGAAGATGTGGTATGTTTGGACATTTCTTTCCTTCTGCTTCTTGTTTTCAGCGGCTGTAAAGAACTTTGATTCATTTGATTTGTATGAAAGGTCTTGAATGGACTTGAAGGTTTTTAGTGGAGTTCACAAAACTCAGCAGTGTCTTCAGGGGCTGCAAAAATCGAGTTAAACCCAAGTCCAGCATAGAGGGGCTGAGTGAATGTGGTCTGGACTCTGTGGAGGAGAGTCATGGTATCAGAGACGCTGTAGAAGGACAGAATACCTGCTCTGTGATCCAGGTACACTCCTACTCTGGAGGACCGAGGACCTGAGACAGGAGTCTCCACATTGTTGTACCAAAAGTTATAACTGTTGTTGTCACAAAATAAAGACCAAGATTTATCATTGGATCCAAATCCACAATCATCTGAGTCTCCTGCTCTGCTGATATTCTTGTATGCGACTGCTACATCAACTCCTCTCCCTCTCCACTCCACCTCCCAGTAACAACGTCCGCTCAGACTCTCTCTACTCAGGACCTGACACCAACCTGTGAATCTGTCTGTGTGACTAGAATAAGACTGTTCTTGTTGTTTCCGTGTTGCTCTTCTGTTCCCATCAGATAATAACAGCCGTGTGTTTGCTGTGTTTGGATCCAGTGTGACTCCACGTGAGTATCTTAAGAACCCAGCTCTGGTCTTGGGCTCTGGTGGTTCTGACAGTAAAGCCTCCACTTCAGTCGTTGCCTGTGAGACGTTGGTCCACTTCTCTCTCAGAACCTCCTGTAGTTGATCTCTGACTTCTGACACAGCTGCTGTCACATCCTCAAAGTACCTGAGAGAACGGGTCTTGATCCTGGATGGGTCTGCAGGTCCACTGAGTCCTGACAGTGAGGGGTAGTCCTGTAGAAACTGGTTGTGGTCCTCTGTGTGTGCCAGCTTCTGCAGCTCAGCGTCTCTCCTCTTCAGCTCAGTGATCTCCTGCTCCAGCTTCTCCTGAAGCTCTCTGACTCGACTCACTTCAGTTTCCTGCTGGGATCTGACCCGCTGCCTCACGTCAGAGCGTCGTTCCTCCATGAGACGGATCAGCTGGGTGAACATCTCCTCACTGTGCTCCACTGCTTTATCAGCGGAGCCGTTGATAGCCTCCACCTCCTGTTGAAGCTGCTCCACATCTTTCTCTCTGTCCTGGATTCTCTGCTGGATGTTTAGTCGACTCTCCTCCAGCTCTCTCTGCTTCTCAGTCCACTCTGCTGCAGCTGAGACCGTGTCGTGGCCTTTGTGTTCGTCCACAGAGCAGAGATAACAGATAGACTGCTGATCAGTACGACAGAACATCTTCATCACCTCATCATGACGAGAGCAGACGTTCTCCTGGAGCTTCTTGGAGGGCTCCACCAGCTTGTGTTTCCTCAATGGAGCTGCTTCAAAATGAGGCTGAAGGTGTTTCTGGCAGTAAGAAGCCAGACACTGCAGACAGGACTTACTGGCTTTGAGTTTCCTCCCGGTGCAGATGTCACAGGCCACATCTTCAGGTCCAGCATAAGAGGGATCCTCAGGAGCAGCTAGGAGTCCGGTCTTCTTCAGTTCCTGCAGTATCGTCTCCAGCATGGTGTTTTTCAGCAGGGCAGGCCTCGGGGTGAAGGTGTGCCTACACTGAGGGCAGCTGTAGCTCTCCTTCTCCTCCTCTATATCCCAGTGGGCTTTAATACAGTCCATGCAGTAGCTGTGTCCACAGGGAACAGTCACCGGATCCTTCAGTAGATCCAAACAGACGGAACAAGAGAAGGATTCCCGGTCCAGCTGAACTCCTTTCTGCGCCATTTCAACACTCGCTGTCGACGACTGACTGAGGCTCACTTCCTGAGAAGTGAAACTAGTCTGAGCTCTGATCTCAACAGCATGTGTTTGAGCAGGATCAGAGGCCTGTCAGCTCACCACCATGTTGGTTACACCCATCCTGCAACTATAGATCTGAAGGGGAGGGAACAAGAGTTCATGTGCAGAGTGGAGCTGGCTGTGTGAGAGACGAGGGAGGGGTTATCAAGCTTTTCTACATTCCAGGAAGAGGAGCAGCGCTGTAAACTTTGTGCTCTGAATGAACGAGGAAGGAAAGGTTCAACTTTGATCACTGTGTGTAAACATTTAACTATTACACAAGTGTTGATCAATGTGTCATAGTTTTCCTTCTTTGCTTCAGTGAGCTTCAGCTGCATTACCAGAGAAACCTGCATCTCTGCCTTATTTCCTCTCTGTAAGACGAAGCGGCTCTGGTGACGTCTGGTCCATCCAGTCAGACTCATGCAGATTTGATCCCTTAAACTGTTTTCCCTTCACAAAACAAGCGCACAAAGAATGTCAACAGAAAGCACATGCTTTTACTGTAACAGCCACAGGTTCTCTCATTATTCCTCTTAGTGTGCAAAGTTAAATTCAAAATAAATGCTGCACATCTTCTAAATTATATTAAACTTCCACAAGATCCATGTTCAGTCCTGCTCCGTGTTTTCTCGCAGCACGGAGCAGGACCACCGGACAGCTGGAGTCATGTGATCGAGGTTTTCCTGCAGTAATCACTGAATCAAGGATTCTCCTCCTCCTCCTCTCCTCATCCATGTTGTCTTTCTGGTCCTCTGAAAACCTCTGACCTGTTGACTCCAGGCCTGGCTCCGCTCATCATGACTTTGGTTTGTTGTTGTAGTTAAGTGAAATACGATCTGGTGATAACACAGAGTGTTTTATTCTGAAAATTAACCGGATGTTTTCATTTTGTTTTTGGTGAAACCTGACTTCCTGTCCCGCTCCATCTGCTCTGTTGAGATTGATCAGTCCCTCCAGGATTTCGCTGGATTTTTTAATAATAATAATAATAATAATACCTAAGTTTTATATAGCGCTTTTAAATAACTCAAAGACGCTTTACAAATAAATAAATAAATACAAATAAAGACATACAAGACAAGCAGACGACAAGGGAAGAGGTGGAATAATTCATGTGAGGGGAATGCCTGTTTGAAAAGGTAAGTTTTTAACTGTTTCTTAAATGAATGAAGTGAGTCAGAAGCACGGATGTGTGGGGGGAGAGAGTTCCAGAGGGTGGGGGCGGCTATGGCAAAGGCCCGGTCCCCCAAGGTACGGTGCTTGGATTTAGTGATGGGAGTGAGGAGGTTGGAGTCAGAGGATCGGAGACGGCGGGAGGGGTGGTAGTACCGGAGAAGGTCAGTGAGGTATGGGGGGGGCCAGGTTATTGAGGGATTTGTACGTGGTGAGCAGGATCTTGAAATGGATGCGCTGTTTTACGGGGAGCCAGTGGAGCTGTTGAAGGACAGGGGTGATGTGGTCTCTGGAGCGGGAGTAGGTGAGTAGCCGGGCAGCAGAGTTCTGTACGTATTGTAGTTTTTGTAGATGGTAGGAGGGAAGACCATACAGGAGGCTATTGCAGTAGTCAAGTCGTGAGGATATAAAAGCATGAATTAGGGTTTCAGCAGCGGATTTGGAGAGAGTGGGACGGAGGCGGGCGATGTTGCGGAGGTGAAATAAGGCAGTTTTGGTGATGTGACGGATGTGGGGTTGGAAGGAGAGAGTCTGATCGAAGATGACGCCAAGGTTCTTGATCTGAGGGGAGGGGGTGACTGAGTGACCGTCTATGGAGAGCTTGAAGTCCTGGGCGGAGGGGAGGAGGGATTTGGGGCCGATGATGATGATTTCAGATTTGATACTATTGAGTTTTAGAAAATTGCCGGTCATCCATGATTTTATTGCAGATAGGCAGGTGGTGAGGGTGGAAACAGTGGCAGCGCTGATTGTTTTGGTGGAAAGGTAGAGTTGGGTGTCGTCGGCGTAACAGTGAAATTGGAGTCCATGATGGCGAATGATGTGACCAAGGGGTAGGATGTACAGAATGAAAAGGAGGGGACCAAGCACCGAGCCTTGAGGGTTAATGTGATTGTTGCGGCCCATAAAGCCTGATTTTGTGACAGCTTTTTGAAAAAATTGCGGTGAAGTTGCGTTTTGTTTTTTTTGTTTTTCCCCCCCCCAATAACATTTTAGGGCCAAGTAAATACGCTAAATTACAATTCTTACAAAACATTCTCTCTGTGACCACTGTGACTGTATTTTGATTCTCTTGATTCACAGTAAAATGCCATGAAAGGACTGTATTGCACATTTACAACGGTCCCTGAATGCACCTTGCAGTAACAGGCGCACTGGACAGACGGTCAGTTCACGGCACTCTGAAATGCATCTGCATCTTTCAACAAGGAGTTGATCCAAACTTACTAAATGTGTCTGATGTTTCACCAAACTGGATTAAATCAAGCTGTAGACGCCAAGCTTTTGACGGTAACCACGGCAACAACGTCAAACATCACATGTTAAACAGACGTCCCCCCGGTTGTGTCTTTGTCACTAGCGCACACCGGGGGGTAAAAATCCTCAATGAAGATGAGACAGATGCATGGAGGTGAGGAGAGCTGGTTCATAAAGCACACCTGCTGCAGGTAGAGACCAAGGAAGAGGTTCCGGTGGCTGGTGGTGAGGCTTTCAGCAGTGTGTCTGCCCCCTGGTGGCTGGCTGCAGTATAGGTCAAAAAATCCGTCTCCCCCATTCATTTGAATGGAGCTGCAGTCAAACTTTAAAAAATAAATACATGTCGTACGAATGTTTCTCTCATCCGTATGCTGTGGTGATATGTAGTTAGTATCTGAGTGTTTTGTGTTCAAGGCCTCTTTTTCCTGAAAAGTTTCTTCTTCGTTGGTTATTAGAGTTTAAAAAACGGGGTTTTACTTCCTGTTTCCTTTGATTCACAGCTGCTGTAGAGAGAAACTTCAAAGGACACACAGCGTCTTGTGACGTCACGCTGTAGGGCGGAGCTTATTACAGTGGCTTCACAGGCTCTGGCTGCACAATGGCGGCGCCCAGGAGGGGGATTTTTTGGCTTCAGAACCGTACAACGGGAAGAGGCGGAGCAACGCTGTCCATTTTTATTTACAGTCTATGGTAGAGACCAAGCTAACACTGAGCCCGTCAGATAATAACTCTAGTATCTATAAATAACAACGTTATCATGGTCACTCGTCCTGCCTGCTGTCCTCGCTCTTCACACGTTCTCCGTGCGTGTTTTTGAAAAGTGCCGATCAAGTGAGGACTTACGTTTATGTTCCAAGGAAGCCAAATTGATGAGGTTTAGGTGATTGGTCAAATTTGCGGGAAAGTTGCAGTGATCGTATAAAAATTGCAAGGCCGTGCAGAAATCACACTGATTGGTTGAATTTGCGTTGATAGTTGCGATCGCGAAATCGCAACTTCCTGGAGGGACTGATTGATGCGTCATGCTCCGGCATCCAGCAAAAGTAGAAGTCTTGTGTATCTGATCTGGAGGGCTCTGACCTGCCGGATCCAGTGGAAGTTAACACATTGACTAGAATAGAAACCTATCAGATCAGGTGCTGTGACGGATCGGAGATGGATCTTGTGGAACTTGGCTGTAATGGTCAGCTTTTTCCCACATGCACGAGCGCCGCTGACCTGCGACCATATGATCGTGACTGATTCAAAACCGGTCCTCACCAAAACATTCTCATAGTGAAAGTTAAAAACACAAACAAACATGGCTGCTGTTAGCACTCACAACTATCATGCTAGCATTATCCAGTTGTACTGGTGACACGATATCAGGAGAAAAGTTATAACACATGTATAACACTGTAACAACTCTACTGTTTGTTAAACCTGTTCAGTGTAGATGCTCTTAATTCCTACAGTGTTGACAGTCAGTGAAGGCATCAGGAGAGGTGTAGAGTGTGTGAGCGGGAGAGAGGAGAGACAAGAGGAGAAGTTCTTCATTCATTCAAACATTGATTGTTGCTTTATTGGTTGGCGTGGTAACGGCCAACAGTGACCGGTTATTAAAGATCAACGTGTTCACGACTCGGCTTGTCATCACTACAGCGTCCGGACGGACGCTACAGTACATCTACATTTTCTGTAGGACTTACTAAATGTCATTAATTCTTCTGCTTGTCAGAGCCCCCGTGGTGAGAGCTTTTTAGACTCTGATCCGGACTACAGTCCTGAGCAAAGCTCCTCATCGGGTCAGAGGGGACAGGCCCGAGGTGGAGCGAGAGGGGTAGTCAGTAGAGTCAGGAGAAGCAGAGGCAGGAGACAGGGAGTGAACGCAGGGAAAATGTACGCTCTGCAGGAGGCGGGCAGAACGGCAGGACGGGATTTGATTGGTTTAAAATTTTGGCACCCAAAAAATGGTGATTGGTTGGTGTTTTCCCAGGTTTACTCCGGCTGTAGATAGCAGCTTTTTTTTACCTCTTTTTTAAGAACACATTATGTAATGATTACCATCAGGACATAAAGATCATTTTAACCAGTGTAACAAAAAGTGGATCTAAATCTGAACACCAACCCCAGCTTTAAAGTGGATATAAACCACAAAGTGATACACCAAAAAATGAAGGCTTAAAGCTGTTCATCTAAAAAGCAACAACACCCTCAGACTAAAGTCAATTAAAGCCTGAAGTGAGTGAACACGTTTATACTTTAAACTGAATCAAAGTTAAACATCCTTTTAAGCGGTGCTGTTCCTCCTCTCTGACTTTATATTGTTTCTTTATACCGAGTGCTTCTTCAGGGAAAGTTAATAAAACTGCGTGAAGCTAATCCAGCTTTGTTTTCTAACTCTCCGAGCAGAACTTCCCCTCACATCGACCGCTCCATATTTAAGTGAAGCTGATGAAGAAGTCATCGAGCTCACAGCGCTGTTGCCTGTGAGGTTCCTCTCCAGTCACACATCATTGTCTTTTTTACCACAGGTAATTACTCCCATTGCTGCCTTTTATTCTGGTCTCAGAGTGATGGATGCCTCTCTTCTCCTCCTGATAACAGCTCTGTTTGGTTTCTCACTCTGAAGCATGGCGGCTATAATTCTTAAATCATGCGAGTGCGGCTCTGAAATAAAGAAGAGTGCATCTGTAATGGTGGCATGGGAAATGGCTTTGTGCATGAGAAACAGGGAATGCATCAAACCAGAGGGGAAAACAGTGTGTGTGTGGAAGCTGCTCTGTCTTTCTCTCTTGTCTTTACTGTATAAATAAACATGTGAGATATGTAAATGATCTCCATATGTATGCAACGCTCAGTCCAGCCATTTGTTTTCACCACCCGTGTTGCTTTGATAGCAGCAAAAAGCACCAAAGCCTTTTCTCCTGCTAACCATCCATACGTGTGCTAAATGATACCGCAGTGTCAGTGCCTGCGTGATGTGAGATTTATGTGTATGGGCGTGAATATGCATGTGGGGAAGGAGGTGTGTATCCGTGTGGGCATGTGAGAATATAGAAGTGTGTGAGAGAAAAGTGCCGGTGTGTAGAGGATCACGGTTTTGTGTGGAATGCTGTGATCTGATGTGTTTTAATGTCTAATGAGCCACCTGCCGCACAATCCGCTCCCCCGATAAACAATGTTCTGCAGAAACACTGACACTCAAACTACCTGGAAAGATGATTCCTTTCTTTGGTCTGACTGCTCATATATGGACTGCATTGTAATTCATTCCTACATGGATCTATAAGTCTTGTAAATGATGCTGTCATGTGTCAATGCATGAGAACAACATGTATGCACATGAGTAAAATATCAAATATTTCACCAAATCTCAACAAATGTTATCTGAAGACTCTCTCCAAACTGAGCAGGTCTAGACCGTACTCTATGTTCTATTATTAACAAAGACCCAACATCAAGACCGGATCGGATCCAGTCCCATCTTACATACAGGACTCAGTCTGATCTCATCTCAATCCACCATGAGCAGAGCACTTTGCAGCATTTAGCAAGTTACAGTGGCAAGGACAAACTTCCTTTAACAGGCAGAAACCTCCAGCAGGACCAGAAAAAAAGTCACACTCATGGTTTTAAAAAGTGCTGAGTCATTGTTACAAACCTCCTATATCATGTTACAGTACATGTTTTCCTTGTGTTTTATCTGTCACTGTTTCCTGTTGTTGGTCCTCTTGTTATTAGTGATCCATGTCTTGTGTTGTAGTCCAGTCTGTTGTGTTTCCTGTTGTATTTTGTAGTTCTTGATCCTTGTGTTTCCTGTTTAGTGTTACTTCCTACCCTTGTGTGTTTCCCTCCCTCTTTGTTTGACCTCATCTATTTCCCCTGTGTTGATTACTCTCTCTGTTTCCCTTCAATCAATCATCAATACATCTTTATTTGTGTTGCCCCAAATCACAACAATCTGAAGACTCTTTCCAAACTGAGCAGGTCTAGACCGTACTCTATGTTCTATTATTAACAAAGACCCAACATCAAGACCGGATCGGATCCAGTCCCATCTTACAGACAGGACTCAGTCTGATCTCATCTTAATCCACCATGAGCAGAGCACTTTGCAGCATTTAGCAAGTTACAGTGGCAAGGACAAACTTCCTTTAACAGGCAGAAACCTCCAGCAGGACCAGACAAAAAGTCATACTCATGGTTTTAAAAAGTGCTGAGTCATTGTTACAAACCTCCTATATCATGTTACAGTACATGTTTTCCTTGTGTTTTATCCGTCTCTGTTTCCTGTTGTTGGTCCTCTTGTTATTAGTGATCCATGTCTTGTGTTGTAGTCCAGTCTGTTGTGTTTCCTGTTGTATTTTGTAGTTCTTGATCCTTGTGTTTCCTGTTTAGTGTTACTTCCTACCCTTTTGTGTTTCCCTCCCTCTTTGTTTGACCTCATCTATTTCCCCTGTGTTGATTACTCTCTCTGTTTCCCTTCAATCAATCATCAATACATCTTTATTTGTGTTGCCCCAAATCACAACAATCTGAAGACTCTTTCCAAACAGAGCAGGTCTAGACCGTACTCTATGTTCTATTATTAACAAAGAACCAACTTCAAGACCGGATCAGACCCAGTCCCATCTCACAGACAGGACTCAGTCTGATCTCATCTTAATCCACCATGAGGAGAGCACTTTGCAGCATTTAGCAAGTTACAGTGGCAAGGACAAACTTCCTTTAACAGGCAGAAACCTCCAGCAGGACCAGACTCATGTTAGACACACATCTGCTGAGACCTACCGTGTTGGAGAGAGGGATAGAGGGAGCTGAAGAGAGAGAGGGAGATGAAGTGAGACGGATAGTAGTAGTCTACGGCAGAGATCCAGAGGAAGCTATGGGACAAGGGAGCTCAGGGACTCCAGAAAGGTCTATGGTTAGTAACTTAAATGGGACAGGCAGACCGAGGAGAGAGAGGGAAAGACAGGATCCTAGTGCGTCAGTCTAAGCCTATAGCAGCATAACTAAGAGCTGGTCCAAGCCTGATCCAGCTCTAACTATAAGCTTTATCAGAAAGGCAAGTTTGAAGCCTACTCTTAAAAGTAGAGAGGGTGTCTGCCTCCCAGACCCTGACTGGTAGATGATTCCAAAGGAGAGGGGCCTGTTATCTTTAACAGGCAGAAACCTCCAGCAGGACCAGACTCATGTTAGACACACATCTGCTGAGACCGTGTTGGAGAGAGGGATAGAGGGAGATGAAGAGAGAGAGAGAGATGATAGTGGGGAGACAGATAGTAGTAGTTGTAGCAGCTGGAGTCTGGCACGTCCACAGCAGCAGAGATCCAGAGGAACCTACGAGACAAGGGAGCTCATGGACTCCAGAAAGGTCTAAGAAAAGAGAGAAGAGAGGGAGACCAGAAGAAAGAAAAAGAGGAGAATAAATGGTGAAAGAATGACAGAAGGAAAGGATGGGATAAGAAACGGAGACATAAAGGATGAAGAAACATGGAAAGAATGAAAGAAAGAAAGAAGGAAAGAAAGAAAGCAGAAAGGAATGAAAAGAATATAAGAAAGAAAGAAAGAAAGGACAGCAGGAAAGAAGGAATACAATGAAATATAATGAAAGAGAGAAACAAAAAAGGAAAGAAAGAAAACAGAAAAGAATGAGAGGAAAAGAGAATTAAAGAAAGAAAGAAAGAAAGAAAGAAAGAAAGAAGGAAGGAAAGAAGGAAAGAAATGAGGAATGAAATAAAGAAGAAAAAAGAAAGACAAAAAAGAAGGAAAGAAAGAAAGAAAGCAAGAAAGAAAAGAAAGAAAGAAAGAAAGAAAGTTAGGAAAAAAGAAAGAAAGAAAGAAAGAAAGAAAGAAAGAAAGAAAGAAAGAAAGAAAGAAAGAAAGAAAGAAAGAAAGAAAGAAAGAAAGAAAGAAAGAAAGAAAGAAAGAAAGAAAGAAAGAAAGAAAGAAAGAAAGAAAGAAAGAAGGAAGGAAGGAAGGAAAGAAGGAATCTACAGCAGAGATCCAGAGGAACCTACGAGACAAGGGAGCTCAGGGACTCCAGAAAGGTCTATGGTTAGTAACTTGAATGGGACAGGAAGAGTTAAAGTAAGAGACAGGCAGAGAGAGGAGAGAGAGGGAAAGACAGGATCCCAGTGTGTCAGTCTAAGCCTATAGCAGCAAAACTAAGAGCTGGTCCAAGCCTGATCCAGCTCTAACTATAAGCTGTATCAAAAAGGAAAGTTTGAAGCCTAAAGTGATACCATGTACAACCTAAAGACACACATTTTATCAAGTCCATCTAAGAAAAAAGTAGTCCAGCACACTTCACTTTCACACTTATGAAGTTAGTTTAGTTTTTGTCTCAGGCTGGTCTTGAGAGTCCAGAAATGACGGTTATCAGGCACAAATGTGAGACTAGCTGGATGAGATCTCTGAAAGGGAAAAGTGGAGCAAGACCCTGTCCAGCAAACCAGGAAGAAGATTCATTCAGGGTCCATTTAGGGTGTTTTTGTTGCTGGGTTAAAGCAAGTCAGAGCAACAGCAACAAGTGCACATATCAGTATGTAACACAGACCGTGGAGCTGGCTCTGCTGTACTCTCATATTAGCATTGCCGTTTTGTTTTCCAGCAGATTTTAATGTGTTTATCATCTGCTGCTTCAGCCGGTGTTTTGGCTTTGTCAGACTCCAGCAGACTCGGCCCTCAGGCGAGGCAGTGTTTCGGCACAGACCGCTCCCCCAGATGTTGTTCAGTATGTGTGAGAGGAGCCTCCCGAGGAAGAGGAGCAGGCACGTCCTCTCTTCACTTTAAAGTTGCACAGTTAATAAGCATCTAATTAAACGTCGGTGGGAGGAACATTTTAACCAAAAGGAAAGCCTTTCATCCTGTATGATTGAATTTGAATTAAATTGTAGCTATGGGCGCTCTTCATCACATAATAATCTCTCCAAAAACGCAAGGTTAAGGTTTTCTGTGAGAGTTGCACTGACTCTTGTTGCAAATGCATGGCAGCTTTTCACCGCGTCAGCCGTGCTCACCTGAGAGTATATTTATCATTCTGAAATCACCATTTGCTGAGTTCTGCCACTACATGTCTTCACTCTCTGTGATGCTCTTCTGTTACAACCAAGTTCCCACCATGTCTTACTCCTAAAGCTTTTTCTTTAAAGGTGACATATCATGCAAAATGGACTTTTTAATGGTTCTCTTCCTGAAATATGTGTCCCTGTCTACAAACCCCCTGAAAATGAAAAGAATCCATTCTGCCCCTGTTCTGATTTCTCCACCTTTCTGTAAATGTGTGCTGAAACCAGCCGTTTCAGTTTACAGTGTTTTTCATACGTCACAACGCCATGCGGTCTGTAACAGGAAGTCAGAGCTCAGAGCTTGTTCAGCCCATAGACTGTATAAACTACAACTCAACCCCTCCTCCGTTTTTCATTCCCTGCACACATGTGTGTTTCAGTTATCAGGCCCCCTCTCCTTTGGAATCATCTACCAGTCAGGGTCCAGGAGGCAGACACCCTCTCCACTTTTAAGAGTAGACATAAAACTTTCCTTTTTGATAAAGCTTATAGTTAAGCTGGATCAGGCTTGGACCAGCTTTTGTCATGCTGCTATAGGCCTAGATTGCCGGGGGAACTGGCACACTGACACACTGGGATCCTAGCTCACCCCCTTCCCCCCAATCCCCTCATCACTTACTTTAACTCTGCCTGTCCCATTAAAGTTACTAACCATATACCTTTCTGGAGTCCCTGAGCTCCATTGTCTCGTAGATTCCTCTGAGCTGCCGTAGACGTCCTCCTGCTGCGGACGATCTGGACTCCAGCTGATACGGACGTGCTGGACTCCAGCGGCAACAGCGTCTACGACTCGTGTCATCACTATCACTTCTCTCTCTTACTCCCCTCTATCCGTCTTTCCAGACCCAACTCAGTCGAGGCATGATGGCTGTCTAACATGAGTCTGGTCCTGCCTGAGGTTTCTGCCTGTTAAAAGGAAGTTTTTCCTCACCACTGTAACTAGCTAAATACTGTGATGTGCAATGCTCATGATGGATTAAGGTGGGGTCAGACTGAGTCTTACCCTGTCATGAAGTTGGGTCTCTGTTCATAATTTGACATAGTGTGGTCTAGACCTCCTATGTTTGTAAAAGCGTCTTGAGATAACGTTTGTTGTGATTTGGCGCTCTACAAATAAAGATTGATTGATTGATTGATTGATTGATGTGTGCTAACAAGGAGCTTAGGAGGGAGGCATGCTAGTTGTAGGCTGTCTTAATAAACACAAAGGTCAGTTTGACTCCCCACGTCTGCAGATTTGAAGATCTAGTGGATGATTTTTATTTATAATGGATAAGTGCTCCTGTAGTTAGCATTGCCACATAGCTACATGTTCGTAGCTGTGTACCAAGACACACGTCGACATACTGATAAATAAAACAACAAGAAACACTAAATCTGTGACCAATCCTTCAGAAAGGTCCTGCTGCAGGCGCCTCTCCATCAGGATCAGATTCTGGATCAGATTCAGAGGGTTGAAGTAACGCGGGTCTGTGAGCAGCCGTGTATATTCAGCCAACATGTAAACATTAGATCAACGTGCTGGAGAGCCGAGGCCACTGGTTTTCTGTGAGAGTTGCACTGACTCTTGTTGCAAATGCATGGCAGCTTTTCACCGCGTCAGCCGTGCTCACCTGAGAGTATATTTATCATTCTGAAATCACCATTTGCTGAGTTCTGCCACTACATGTCTGCACTCTCTGTGATGCTCTTCTGTTACAACCAAGTTCCCACCATGTCTTACTCCTAAAGCTTTTTCTTTAAAGGTGACATATCATGCAAAATGGACTTTTTAATGGTTCTCTTCCTGAAATATGTGTCCCTGTCTACAAACCCCCCTCTCCGTCAGGATCAGATTCTGGATCAGATTCAGAGGGTTGAAGTAACGCGGGTCTGGGAGCAGCCGTGTATATTCAGCCAACATGTAAACATTAGATCAACGTGCTGGACAGACGAAGCCACACCCACTTCCTGAGGGGGCGTGGTCAGAGAGAAAACAGACCGTTCTGAGCAGGGCTGAAGAAGAGGTTTTTTCAGGCAGACCAAAATCTGATTTCAAAGTGTTTTTTTGAGCATAAACTTTAAAGACATGTTTTGGGGACCTCTTAGACCATTATATGTTGATGAAAAAAGCGTGATATGTCACCTTTAATGTGGTCTAATGAGCCACATTCTTAATATATGTCGTACGTGTTTGTATGGGTCTGGATCCAAGCTATATTTCAGATCTTTTAACACCCTATGAGCTGACCCTCAGTCTTAGATCCTCAGGTGGGAGCTAGGGATGGGCAATGATTTTCAAATATTCGTTCACTTTATAAAAATCGAAGAGTTACTTTGAATATTTACTGATTTTAAAAGTACAATTTTTCATTTTTTTAGCGGTGCCTGGTTGTAGTACATGAGTAGAGCACTTCGGCAAGGACAAACAAAACAACAAAGAGATGTTCCATTTAGATTGTTAATGTAGATTCTATACAATAAATATTTTGAAAATGATATGAAAAATGTAATTTTACTTTGCCTTTTTTAAGTGTAGTGTCTAAGTGTAGTAATAAACATATTTAGGGTGTTTTTAACCTTTTATTGTCTCCCTCAATGTTACACGTCTCTCCTGCAGCGTCCATTGCAACTCCAGTCATGTAAAGTAAATGATGACTTTATTTTGTGACTTCTGGCGACCTTTAGGACATCCAGTAGCTACTTACCTCACTGAGGAGTTGGCAACACTGGCCCTGATCCTCCTCCGTGCCAGGAACACCCCACAAGAGCTGCAGCTTCAGAGACGCTCTGATCCAGACGTCTAGCCTTAAAGCTGGGATTGGCAGTCTCGGAAAACTAGCATGAATTTCAATGTAGCATGTCCTCATGACTCTTCTAACCCCTCCCCTCCTCCCTCAGAGCTCCTCCAAAATGACGCCCCCCCCCCCCCGCGCTCACATGCACGAGCGCCGCTGACTTGCGACCATATGATGGTGACTGATTCAAAACCGGTCCTCACCAAAACATTCTCATAGTGAAAGTTAAAAACAAAAACAAACATGGCTGCTGTTAGCACTCACAACTGTCATGCTAGCATTATCCAGTTGTCATGGTGACACGATATCAGGAGAAAAGTTCTAACACATATAAAACTGTAACAGCTCTACTGTTTGTTAAACATGTTCAGTGTAGATGTTCTTAATTCCTACAGTGTTGACAGTCAGTGAAGGCATCAGGAGAGGTGTAGCGTGGAGGAGAGACAAGCAGGAGAAGTTCTTCATTCATTCAATGTGCGTCGGTGTGTCCGTGTCACGCAGCAATTCTCCGCCGAAACGCCTGAGGGCAGTGCGGTCTCTCTGATAGCCGGCCGCCTGCTTCCTGTCCCGCTACGATCTCTGTTTACTTTTCCACAGAGATTCAGAGCGTGTTATGTTAATCTACAGCTGATACATGTTGCTGTTTATCATACAGACATGATTACATGAAGAATAGAGAGGAGGAGATGAAATACACGGACGATGTGCGGCCGATGTCCGGGATCCCGGAAGTGTTGTAAATGCGGGAAAGACAAAGCCGCCGAGCGGACCAATCACAGAGCTTGCGGTCCGCGTCGGCTCTACGGGGAGTTACATTTTGGAGGAGGTGCACGTCAGCTACGTGCGTAGGCCACGGCGTAGGTACGGGAGCTACGCGGACCCCTGGCGTAGGGTACGCCGTTGATTCAACGCAGAAGTATAAATCAGCCTTTAGTAAATGTCATTAATTCTTCTGCTTGTCAGAGCCCCCGTTGTGAGCGCTTTTTAGACTCTGATCCGGACTACAGTCCTGAGCAAAGCCCCTCATCGGGTCAGAGGGGACAGGCCCGAGGTGTAGCGAGAGGGGCAGTCAGTAGAGTCAGGGGAGACGGATACTCGGAGTGAACGCCGGGGAAATGTATGTGCAGGAGGCGGGCAGAACGGCAGGACGGGATTTGAATGGTTTAAAATTTTGGGTCCCAAAAAACGGTGATTGGTTGGTGTTTTCCCAGGTTTACTCCGGCTGTAGATAGCAGCTTTTCTTCGCTCTTTTTTAAGAACACATTATGTAATGATTACCATCAGGACATAAAGATCATTTTAACCAGTATAACAAAAAGTGGATCTAAATCTGATTACCAACCCCAGCTTTAACACGATGCGTCTCATCATCAAAGCGTCTCTTGCACATTTATCCTTCTTCAAACACATTAACTCTGAAGACCCAACGTTAATTTACTGCCAATCATTCACCCCCAGCTGACGGCTGCGTTTGTGACGAGATAATCGATGACATTGACTTCACCTCTCAGTGGTCATAATGTGAGCCTGATCCGTGTTTGGACTGCGAGGAGCCGGGCTCATGAGTAATCCAGTCATGACCTCTTTCTTCAATTACAGTAATTAAATTAAGGCTTTCCACTTTTCCTCTCAATGACTGCTGATTGAATTTCAATATTTCTTCCAGTGTTACATTGAGAGCCCAACGATGGCAGATAAAAGACCTTTAATCAATCAACCCGCTATGACATATTTGGAGCTTTAATCTTTATTCAAGAGGAGATCAAACTGGACTAAGATGCAGAGAGGCTCTTACTTTACAATGTAGCAGCACTCGGTTCTGACTTATTTTACATAAAACTCGATTAGTAGGAGCTGTGATGAAGAGGAGGCAGATTTAAGAGATGAAAGCCTCCTTTTCCACCTCGGCTTCACTTAAAAAAAAAAATGGCGTGCAGCAGCATATGAATGACATCTGGCTATACTGCGACTGCTTTGTTAGCTCCGTGTCCAATCCGTAACCAGCTATCAGTCGTGAAGGAAATAACTTGTTAATTTTCTCTTAATGCAGCAGCCACAGTAATTCAGCATCTTCCTGTGACAGACAGACCCAATTCTCTCCCTCTGCTTCACCTCGCCTTTTCCACATTCTCAATATTCTCAAATGAGTCGTCCGCCTGGCCTGTTATGAAGCAGGAAATATGCATGAGTTTGACTTGATAGCTAATAAACATCCTCAAAACAGTGTGCACACAAATGCTGATAAAGGAGAGAGAGAGAGAGAGAGAGAGAGGGAGGGAGAGGAGAACAAGCGAGCAAACAGAAAGACATCAGCGAGGAAGAGAAATTCCATTATCTTCTCTTCTGGCAGAAAACAACATCACATCATTTCTGCAGAGAGAGAGGAGGAGGAGGAGGAGGAGGAGGAGGAGCACTTGCGAGCGCTGTGCTGTTCATTAGCATTTTCTCTCCCCACAGCCAAAGAGCATCGAAATGGACCAGCAAGTCACAGAGTCCCTCATGCACTGAGACACACAGAGCATCACCACAGCACACCGACAGAGAGAGAGGCTGAACTGGATCCATTACTTCTCCAAGATGAGAAAGGACAACAGAGCCACTGAGACACAAATATACACTGTGTGGGCTGGATGCAGTTAAATGCACATTTACACACTGTAATTTAGCCTGTGGATATTTATACTGTAGGTGCTTTTATGATGTGTGTACTATAGTCATTTTCTCTGCATGTCTTTTTAAAAACATGTTTTTATCAACATGCTTTTACAGGAGATGTCACCTGAGCATGTTTTTATCCAGAGGTTCTTTTTTTAGGAAGAATCACTGGCAGGATTGTATTACTTTAAATGTGTTGTTATACTTTTATATATATATATATAAATTTAATCAAATTTTTTTCTTTTAATTTGTTCTTTTATTTATTTTCATCCAGCATTGTTTTATTTCCTTTTGTCTTTCTCTATTTTCTCTTTTATTGTTTAAGTTTATTTCTTACTTGTAAAGCACTTTGCAACCCTGTTTTGAAAAGCGCAATATAAATACAGATGATTATTATGATATTATTCTTATTATTATTACTATTATAATTAATTCAAAAAAAATAAAATATAATAATAATAATAATAAATGTATTATTATTATAAATATGATTATAATTATTCCTACAATTATTTTTATTAGTATTTGTATTACTATTGTTATTATTATTTAATACAATTATTATAAATGTGATTTGTTTATTCTAATTTGTATAATAATTATAATTTTATCTACTTTATTTACTTTTATTTATATTATTAGTATTATTATTATTATTCTAATATTATTCTTATTATTTATGACAGTGATGATGATTATTGTTATTTATTTTTTTAAATTATTATTAGTATAAGAATAATAATAAAAAATGTATTTCTACTATTCTTATCATCATTGCTATTATTATTTTATTATCATTATTAATAATAGTACTACTTTCACTACTGTGAAAAAATATCAATACAGCAATATATATCGCAATACTTCGACCTCCAATATGATATCGATATTTCAACTCTTAATATCGATATTTTTGTAATAATTAAAATTCACATATTAGCCAAGTTGGAACTAAAATACAACTTGAGTATTTCAAAAACAATAAAGTGGAAAAGTTGTTTTCAATCAAATAGTTTTGACTTAATTTGTCCTTTCAATTTTGAGTAATATTGTGTGATTTACATATCCTTATTTTTTCTTAGTTTACTGTGTAGAATATCGCAATATATCACAATATACCGTGATGCGTATCGTGAGGTTCTTGGCAATACTCACCCCTACTATTATTATTATTATTATTATTATTATTATTTTTATTTTTTTATTCATGAAAACAGATTTAGAGAGAAAATTCCTTCCTCAGTTTATGATGCTAATGTTTAAATGTAATATGAGCTAGAGAGTTTGGACCCCATGAAAAGATCACTCAGCTCCCACAACTTTACTACTGACTATGTTTTCATATAGTTCAGGGCCCCTGTTAGTCCTAGGTCCTCGTTGTCTCCCCTTGGACGAAGCCAGAAACCTTGGTGTAGTCATAGACTCGGACCTTAATTTCAGCAGCCACATTAAGACCATTACAAAGTCAGCCTACTATCACCTTAAGAATATATCAAGGATTAAAGGACTTATGTCTCAGCAGGATGCAGAAAAACTCCTCCATGCATTTATCTTTAGCAGACTAGACTACTGTAACGGGGTCTTTACAGGACTCCCTAAAAAGTCCATCAGACGGCTGCAGCTCATACAGAATGCTGCTGCTCGAGTCCTAACAAGGACCAACAAAGTAGACCACATCACTCCAGTTCTTAGATCTCTACACTGGCTTCCTGTCGGTCAGAGAATAGACTTTAAAATCCTGCTGATGGTTTATAAAGCACTGAATGGTTTAGGCTGATCTGCTACTACTTTATGAACCACCTCGACCTCTGAGGTCATCAGATACTGGTCTGCTTTCAGTTCCTAGAGTCAGAAGGAAACATGGTGAAGCAGCGTTTAGTCATTATGCTCCACATATCTGGAACACACTCCCTGAAAGCTGCAGGTCTGCTCCAACTCTCACCTCTTTTAAATCAAAGACTAAGACTTTTTTATTTGCCACTGCCTTCCTATCTTAGATTATTTTAACCCACTTTAAATTAAAATTTTAATGTAATTTTTAATATATTTCTAATTTTCCTTTTCTTTTCTGTTTTATTATATTTGTCATTTTAATTGTGTTCTTTTATGCTTGTCTGAATGTCTCCAATGCTTTTAATGTTTTGATGTAAAGCACATTGAGTTGCCCTCGTGTATGAAATGCGCTATACAAATAAAGCTGCCTTGCCTTGCCTTGCCTTGGACCTGGGACTAAGGGGAGTGAATGAACATGTGAGCCCTGATATGAGAAGGGCTCCTAAACTTACTTCAATAATCTCAGCGGACACCAAGAGGGACCCATAAAGAATTCTTCAGTACCAGGTCCAGGATTTGGGGCTATGCTGCAGCTGGTTTGCAAGTCATTCCCCATCCCATGTGGCATAGTTTGCATCTGCAGATTTCTCCAAAGAAAGTTTTGTTATCAGCATTTATTTCAGGGACACTTAAATGTATACTGTCGATCACTGCATGTCCATCATTCTCTTCCCGTGTAATTACAGTTAAAATCCTCAGAATCTAGGTGCAATAAATTATACTTTTCCAGCTTTGACAGAAATTATTTTGAAAGTGAAGTCCCTAAATGTGCTTCATCAGTTTTAATTAGACACGCAGACAGACACTCAGCTGGAGTCTCAACTATTCCAGCAGATCTCTCTCCCCCTCTGTGACCACTTCTACTGCCACTAATGCTAATTATGCCATTCTTCAATTACTTCCATACTCTTTCTGTTTGCTCAGCTGCAATCATAGAGCCCGACTTCAAATGTCCCCTCTGTCCCTCTCCATCACATTAAATATGTGCCATTACCATGAATGTAGAAGCTGGACAACTGCAGAGAGACACATTGCATATCATTGAAAAGGACAAAATTGGAAATACTGTAGATAACTCAATGAAATAAATGGAGTTTTTTTATTTATTGCATTCCAACAGATGGACTAAAGTATTGACTAACTGGGGCTGTTCAGTTTTCAAATGCACTGTATGTCCATGGCTGATGCAGACTTAAAGGTGACATATCACGCTTTTTTCATCAATATATATTGGTCTAAGAGGTCCCCAAAACATGTCTTTAAAGTTTATGCTCAAAAAAACACTGAAATCAGATTTTGGTCTGCCTGAAAAGTCCTCTTCTTCATTCCTCATCAGAACACTCTGTTTTCCCTCTGACCACGCCCCCTCAGGAAATGGATGTGCCTCGGCTCTCCAGCACGTTGATCTAATGTTTACATGTTGGCTGAATATACACGGCTGCTCAGAGATCGCGTTACTTCAACCCTCTGAATCTGATCCTGACGGAGAGGCGCCTGTAGCAGGACCTTTCTGAAGGATTGGTCACAGATTTAGTGTTTCTTGTTGTTTTATTTATCAGTATGTAGACGTGTGTCTTGGTACACAGCTACGAACATGTAGCTATGTGGCTATGCTAACTAGCGCTAGCACTTATCCATGATAAATAAAAATCATCCACTAGATCTTCAAATCTGCAGACGTGGGGAGTAAAACCGACCTCTGCCAGAAAGGCAGCAGGACCTTTTATGAAGGATTGGTCACAGATTTAGTTTCTTGTTGTTTTATTTGTCAGTATGTCAACGTGTGTCTTGGTACACAGCTACAGCTACAGCTATGAACATGTAGCTATGTGGCTATGCTAATTAGCGCTAGCACTTATCCATGACAAATAAAAATCATCCACTAGATCTTCAAATCTGCAGACGTGGGGAGTAAAACCGACCTTTGTGTTTATTAAGACAGCCTACAACTAGCATGCCTCCCTCCTAAGCTCCTTGTTAGCACACATGTGTGCAGGTAATGAAAAACAGAGGAGGGGTTGAGTTGTATTTTATACAGTCTATGGGCTGAACAAGCTCCGAGCTCTGACTCCGTGACAGACCGGATATTGTTGTTACGTAACAAAAACATGGAAGTCTGAAACGGCTCGTTTCACACACATTTACAGAAAGGTGGAGAAATCAAAACAGGGGCAGAATGGATTTTTTTCATTCTCGGGGGGTTTGTAGACAGGGACACATATTTCAGGTAGAGAACCATTAAAAAGTCAATTTTGCATGATATGTCACCTTTAAGGTCCTTAACCTCAGACTTTAAATCTCTGTAAAATGCAGACAGTATGTTAGACCTGCAACTGACCACAAAGTAGAAACCATAAAAAGAAGACATAAAACACATGGTTTACACGTAATCTCTGTGCCGTCACCCATTGGTTTATGCAGAGGCGCCTTTTTGCAGCCAGCCTGTAAAAATCAGTTTGTTATTTTAGCTTTTTTACTATTTCTATGTTCAGAAGCTACTGTCATTTATCAGTATATATGGACAGGCATCATCAAACCCTTAGGACCTCTACTGGTCACCCTTGAACCCCCATTATAAATGTGCATAAAAAGCCCAAAAATATATACATATGGCTGCAATAAACTAGGCCAATTTATTCACACAAAAACCCCTTAACAAATCATAAAAATAGAAAGACAGGTGTCCACTTAAAGCTGGGGTTGGTAGTCAGATTTAGATACACTTTTTGTTATACTCAATCGGAAGGTTGGCGGTTCAATCCCAGCTCCTGCAGTCACAAGTGCCCTTGAGCAAGACACTGAACCCCAAATAGCTCCTGCTGATGTTCAGCGGTGTGTGAATGTGTACGAATGAGATCAGCTAACACTGATGGTCCCTCACTAGAATAGCAGCCTCTACCATCAGTGAGTGATTGGGTGAATGCGACGAGCAGTGTGTAAAAGTGCTTTGAGTGGTCAGACAGACTAGAAAAGCGCTATATAAGAACAAGTCCATTTACCATTTACTGGTTAAAATGATCTGGTAACACTTTACAATAAGGGTCCCTTAATTAGCGTTAGTTAATGCATTACTAAGCATTAATTAATAGTTTAATAATCGTTATAATGTATTACCTAACATTAACTAACACATTAGTTAGTGCATTAATAAGCAGTTAATTAATGTCCACTGCTCAGAGTTAATTAATACATTATTAAGCATTAATAAAAGTTACAAAACTTAATTAGTTAACCATTAGTGAATGCTTTCTGAACCCTTATTGTAAAGTGTAACACATGCATCACTTAAGTAACACATTATAAATGCTAAACTGCCCGCTTCCTGCACGTACATTTCATGTTTGTTTGTGGTTTGTTGGTTAGACAGAGTCCTGAGGAAATGCTAAATCCAATTCATGCTAGTTTTCATTGGCTACCAACCCTGGCTTTAAATACAGCAGCCTCCAAAAGTCCTCCTTGGCAAAAAATATCCTAAAGTCTGAACAGAAATGTCTTCAGAATACTCAAAAGTCGTTGATTCCCAAGCAAATGTTGTCCACACCCCAGCTACACTTTGGCTGACACACACTACAACACTGTTTAGGAAACAGGATGAATAAAAAAGATGGTTAACACATTGCAAGGATTTTTATTTGCATTAAACCACATTAGTATCTTCACTATATTTATCTTTCCCCTTTGTATCTGGGGCAGCGTCACAAGCCTCAAGTGGTCAATCACATTTTTTTGCACTTCTGCATTGGCTTCATTTTTAACACCAGAGGTTGTCACTTGTTAGGGACATGTTAACAAGCTAATGAACACGAGGAAAGTACCAATTACTATCTCAGAGGTAATGTAACAAGCACTTAATGCATTTACAAAGATTTATCCACAACTCAGAGAGAACGAACCCTGAGTGAGTCAAGGTTCAGTGTTTTGGTTGGTAACATTTTAGAACAGTTTCTCAATGTGGCTGAATTTTTGTGTTGTCTAGACGGAGAGAACTTTAGGTGGATTTAATCAAAGTAAAAGGGCAGCAGGAACGAGGTGTGAGATGGAGAGATATGCAGACACATATATCACAAAGAGAGACTAAGGAGAGCGAGACAGTGTGAGTGATCAGCACAGAAAGAAAGGAGGAAAGAAGGACGGACAGAGAGAACAATCGAAGGCCGGGATCTTTGGAGTAGTTGGGCGGCAGGTTGAGACAGAGGCAGCCTTCTGAGACTAAATGTGTTCTCCAGCCCCGGCGCCCTCTCTGCCCGCTGTGTCAGCCCACACAATGTCTGCCTGCCTGGTCAACCATGGCATTCTTCCTCTCTCTACACACACACACACACACACACACATTCACATACAAGGTGCACACACTTCCACAGAAAGACATCCCTTCTCCTCTAACTTGCCTCATGTTACCTCCAGCTTCCAACATGATGAAAACAAGTGTAGGCTTTTGTTCAGACCCAGGGGGGATTCACGCTCCTCTCCTGCACCCTTCCTTCTTTCCTTCCCTTACTTTCCCTCGTTAAATAAGCTCACAGTAAGCGCTTGCAGTCAGAATCTATACTTATTGTGTCTCATTGATTTCTCCCTATGACGCAGTCTCTCGTCATTACCCGCTTCTCCCTCGTTGCTGTCAATCACTGCTTCCTAAATTGAACCTTAGGGAGAAACAAAAAAACAGATTTTTTTATACATAAAACCCTGGAATTAACATATAATTACAAAACTGGGACCCTGAGGTGCAGATTTGGACGTACAATGCATGAAAGGTTAACCCATATGAGCTGCAGGAAGCAGACTCGGGGTTGAACCCAGAGCCCTCTTAATGTGAGCTGGCACTTCCAGCCCCTGGGAGAAGGTGGATATGAAGAAAATAGCAATATATACAGTTTGGGGTTTTATTTATTTGGCTTTTTTTTCAAACTACAGCAATGATTTTAAACAATTTCCATTTTCATCCCATGTGTCAAGACTAATTTAAATACCTAGCATCAGTTCTCTTTGTCCCATCTGACCCAGACATTAATTATGAATCTCCTTACAGAGGAGCTTTGCAACATTTTTCAAAGAGATCAACGTGAAATCTGTGCAACAACATGTGTGTCTGATTTTTTTCTTTGTTTGTAGGTGTGCATGCAAATATGTGTAGTTGTGTTTATTGTACTTTATATATGATGCTGCCTCAAAGGCTGTATAACAGATGTAGTCTCAGTGGCATCACCTACTGGGTTTTGAAGAGGCATTCTGAAGCCCATAGATGGAGGCCGCCATATTGGAAATGTTGACTCCAACTAGTAAAGCTTGCAAGTTAAATCAGCCACGCCCCTTAATTATGTGTAATCACCAAGCTGCAACCTCCAGTCTCAAAATATGGAGCCAATGCAGAAGTGCTAAAAACTGCAGTTCCTTGAGCGTCCACTAGAGGCTGGCTGCAGAAACACAGAAAACCACATACACACCCATTCAAAGAAGACGATCTTTACAGCAGAAATAAACATGTTTACAGCCTGGTTCAAAAAACGGTTTAGGTCTGAAGAGCTAAATTTTTATAACTTGTTCTTTTTGAAGATATAAAACTTACGAGTTCTGCCCAAATAAGGGAATGGCTGATTTGATTGACAGTCGGGCACCCTGTAGCTGTTCGAAAGGCCCGCCTCTTTACCTCACAATCGCTCCACAGAAGTTAGCTTGAGTTCAGCATTTCCAAAATGGCACCCGCCAACAATTAGCTTCAGAACAGGGCTTCAAAAAAACAGATGGGTGACGCCACGGAGACTACGTCCATTTATGATACAGACTATGGCAGGGGTTCCCAAACTTTTCAGGGCGGGACCCCCAAAATACAGGTGCCAAAGACTCATGACCCCCACTGTCCCCGGATGTAATTAAAATGTTGCTTCATACTTCATTTAGCTGTTCTGCAGAAAATTTGCCTAGCTACATGAACATGTCGCTGCTTCCTGAACCTGCTGCAACTGATGCTTTTGTCGTTATATTTACAACAATGGGTAAAATATGCAATTTCAGATTACTTGTAAAAATTAAAATTAAAATTTGGAAGACTTCTTGCGACATCATTTTAGTGTCTCCCCCTTTTATCAATCTTTATCAATCAATCAATCTTTATTTGTATCGCGCCGAATCACAACAAACGTTATCTGAAGACGCTTTTACAAACAGAGCAGGTCTAGACCACTCTATGTCAAATTATGAACAGAGACCCAACACCAAGACAGGGTAAGACTCGGTCTGACTCCACCTTAATCCATCATGAGCATTGCACATCGCAGTATTTAGCTAGTTACAGTGGTGAGGACAAACTTCCTTTTAACAGGCAGAAACCTCAGGCAGAACCAGACTCATGTTAGACAGCTGTGGGACCTATAATAATGTCAAGCATTGATAGGGACACTGACACCCCCCCACTCTAATGTTTATTTTTGTTATTTTGTCATTGTATACATAATCTGTCTTAATGAATAATTGTGCAGTAGTCAGGTACACAGGCATTTGCGTGTTATCCCTATGTGTAATGTGTAATAAGGAGGAGCAAGGCTCAAGCAGGCAGTTTGGGGCAGCTTTGGAGCAGTTTTGGGTCTTTTGGGGTGTGCAGGTTCACATGCGCAGTTGAGAGAACGGACCGAAATGTTTATGCTGTACGCAGCTAAGCTGCGCTGTTGTTCTTGTACCTGCTGAATAATTCCTGGAAGTAAATAAACTACAAAAAACAACCTATGCACGCCTGGAAAATCACTTTTTGTGTCCAAGTGTGTAACACAGCCATCATGCCTCGACCGAGTTGGGTCTGGAAAGACAGATAGAGGGGAGTAAGAGAGAGAAGTGATAGTGATGAGACGAGTCGTAGAAGCTGTTGCCGCTGGAGTCCAGCACGTCCGTATCAGCTGGAGTCCAGATCGTCCGCAGCAGGAGGACGTCTACGGCAGCTCAGAGGAATCTACGAGACAATGGAGCTCAGGGACTCCAGAAAGGTCTATGGTTAGTAACTTCAATGGGACAGGCAGAGTTAAAGTAAGTGATGAGGGGGTTGGGGGGAAGGGGGTGAGCTAGGATCCCAGTGTGTCAGTGTGCCAGTTCCCCCGGCAGTCTAGGCCTATAGCAGCATGACAAAAGCTGGTCCAAGCCTGATCCAGCTTAACTATAACTTTTAGTGTCCTCCCCTCTTTAGTTGCGACCCCCAGGAGGTCCCAACCCCCACTTTGGGAACCCCTGGTCTATAATCATGCATAACTGTTAGCCTTATGGGGCGTTTACACCAAACCCAAATCAAATCATTCCTATGAGTGAATTACATGTTAAGTCAATGTAAAGATGTGAGTAGATGCCAGTTCTTGTCAGGTGACGTGAATGAATTCGCGAGAGTTTAAAAATCTGAACTCCAGCGAATCCTTTGTGCCGCGATAGCCAATCAGCGAGCAGATCCTCCGGTGACGTACGGACCAGGAAAGCTTCCTTCATCTGGAATATCTGGGACACATTGATCGTATCTCTGAGCAGCTTCCCTGAACTCTGTGACTCTACCTGTTTTTATGGGATCAGGAATAAACAGGAGCTCACTGTGAGGACAGAGAGGGAGGAGGATTATCTGATTAGTTGTGGACACCTTTGTCGGTCACTTGATTCCAGCTATTGGTCGTACTAGGAGGTTAGCTCCGCCCCCTTTAGCATAACCAGCTTCACCATTCAATGTAGTCAAGATCAACCTTGTTTGATGACAACAGACTGATGCCGCATTTTAAGGGAACTCCTCTCGTGAACATGTACATCTTGGGCACTAACGTACATGCGATTTTGACACGCGAATCAAGGTAGTACACAAAACATTAATGTGTTTGTATTTGCACAAAAAACAACATTAGTATTAGCAAAATGGATACGTTTTTACCCCAACTACTACGAGAGAAATGACATGTAGTGACCAGAAGTGGATATATTTTTTGTACCAGGCTGTACAAATGGGCGTTCCAATATGGACTCCAATGGGGTTTCCTTAAGCCTGCCTCAAGTGGAAACTCATGGAACTGCAGTTTTTCTTCCACATTGTCTTCTTTTTTAAATATCGGGTCATTTCGCTTGTGCTGCATCTTTCCTCACAAGGTGATATCATGCAGCACTCTGTATCTCCATATGTGTCCGGCCTGCCCCAGAGAAACAAAGTGAAAGGGCCGGTGCGTATCAGCAGTTCGGTAAACAGCCTCCTAATTAGATGCATTGATTACAAACACCTGGCTCAGTCAAGCATGAGATAACTGTGTCTGAAAGGGTGGCCAACATCCTGTCGAAGCAAGAGGCTTTAACACTGCAGATACAGCTATGATGACACAAGTCTTAAAGAAAGAACGAGAGAGAGAGAGAGAGAGAGAGAGAGAGAGAGAGAGAGGGAGAGATGGTGCACACTGTGTCTGCATTGTGTTGCTGTAGGAGATAAATATGTGTTGCCTAAATCTCTCTTTGATCACAAAAACATTTATTCTCTGAAGGAAACCAAAAGGGAACAGCAGCAGCCCAACCTCCACTTAGATTTCCCACTGGAGATCTTAAAAACAGGCACAGCAATGCTAAACAAAAATATTCACAATGCATGTTGGGTACTTGGAAGCTCTGCAACAAATACTGCTTTTTTTTAAACTTGAAAACATGAACAACACACAAGCGGCAAACTGCAAGAGGTTGATTAAGTTCTCTATAAGCAGCACTCTAACCCTACTATACACTCAACACTTGTTAATTAGCATGCTCTTATATCATCTAAGCTCAATTATTGCAACTATCTACACTGTACTTTGGTAAACCATGCAGACCTCTATGCACCACCATCATCTTGTACAGTCCTGCTGTTCATTTTCCATGCACATGTTAAAAAAGGATCCAGTTCTTGCATCTCTGCTGAGCTCCTGCACTGCCCTGTTTAAGCTTTCCTCCAAGACTCCTTTTTTATGTTTAAAGCCCTCTCTCCCTGACTCACATTTCCAAACTTCTATCCCCATACAGTACAGCTAGGCCCCTCTGATCCTCAGATCAAGGCTAGTTAACCATCCCATAATTCAGGGGAGAACTTTCAGGAGACAGGGCCTTAATTCTCCTTTGGCCGGACTAAGACTCTGGAATATTCTCCCTAAAAATAAACCTCTAACAAACTTTAGAGACCCTTTCTTATGACCCTGGCTTCCTCTTTGAAGATAGCTTACATAATCTGCATGTCCTGATTCATGAGTGTGTATTTATTGCAGGGCAGGAGAGCCAACAAATGGAAGGTTACATAAAATAAAATGTGGGGTTGTGAGCAACACTCGGCAAAGAAAACTTGAGTCTGGGGATGCAGTCTTGTGCAGGATTTAGTTTTGAAAAAGACCATCAAAGCTCACTTACGCCAGACTTCCACCAGATCCGCTGCGGTCCGGCGCCGTGCTCTCTTGTCTATCAACACCCACCGGCTTCATTTTCAGAACGCAGCACAGAGCAGGACCGCCGGACAGCTGGAGTCATGTGACCGAGGTTTTCCCCCGGTAATCACTGAATCAAGGGTGCTCCTCCTCCTCTCGTCATCCATGTTTTCTTTCTGGTTGTGTGATTCAGAGGAGAAGAGTCTGACTGATGGCGTAGGGTTTTTAATTTGATGCGAGCGTCAGCTTGAAGCCAAAGGAGAGACATGAACAACAGAGTGACGGGCTGTTTCTAGTTGGTTGAATATGAGATGCGTTGCTGTGGAGCGTTAATGTGCATGCATAGGCCTGCAAGTAAGGAGTTGTAGTAGTATTACATGTGTGATATTACCAGAGGCTGTACCAGGAACTGTGTTCTATGCTCTGTCAGGTCGGGTCTGATCGCCCTTATATTATACAGAGCAAATCAGCATCCGTGTCCGATCCACCCACCGGCAGGGTTTCCAGAACGTACCATATGCTGGACAGCTGGAGTCATGTGACCGAGGTTTCCCTGCAGTAATCACTAAATCAAGGATTCTCCTCCTCCTCCTCTCCTCATCCATGTTGTCTTTCTGGTCCTCTGAAAACCTCTGACCTGTTGACTCCAGGCCTGGCTCCGCTCATCATGACTTTGGTTTGTTGTTGGAGTTAAGTGAAATACTTGTGAGCTATGTGATCTATTTAATAACATCAGGGAACAGGAAGTATTGACATGGGACTTCCACCAGATCTGTGTCCGGTCCATCTCTGATCCGCTGCAGTCTGTCTCCGTGCTCCCTCGTCCGTCAACACCCACCGGCTGCGTTTTCAGGACCTCCAGACCGCTGGAGTCATGTGACCGAGGTTGGATTCTCCTCCTCCTCTCCTCATCCATGTTGTCTTTCTGGTCCTCTGAAAACCTCTGACCTGTTGACTCCAGGCCTGGCTCTGCTCATCATGACTTTGGTTTGTTGTTGTAGTTAAGTGAAATACGATCTGGTGATAACACAGAGTGTTTTATTCTGAAAATTAACCGGATGTTTTCATTTTGTTTTGGTGACATCTGACTTCCTGTCCCGCTCCATCTGCTCTGTTGAGATTGATGCGTCGTGCTCAGGCATCCGGCAAAAACAGAAGTCTTGTGTATCTGATCCGGAGGACTCAGACCTGCTGGATCAGGGACGCAGCCGGACCGCAACGGAGCGGATCCAGTGGAAGTTAACACATTGACTAGAATAGAAACCTATCAGGTCTGGTGCTGGGATGGATCGGAGACAGACCGGACACGGATCTGGTGGAATTTGTCTGTTGCTGTGAAAACTGAATCCAAAAGGTAAAAACAAAACCCTCAATTTTTCACTGCATTTTGCCCTCATCAGATAGGACAGCTGAAGGGAGAAAAGACAGCACTGTGCATACGAAGACAAAGGGTTGAGGGTGGATGTCAAACCAGCAACCCCTGTGATGAAGACTGTAGCCTCTGTGCATGGGATGCACTTAAATCGTTAAGCCAAACCAGCACCCCGAACCTTGCAGCTTTATAAAACACACTGCTGAAGATGATAGTCGACGGTGCAGACATATACAGGGGGCAGGAAACAGGAAATAGTGGGTGGGGCAAGAAGCTGTGTGCAGGTAATGTAGGCTACCTGACCTAAACCTGCCCTGATGTATGCTTCTACCAAAATGTTTGATATATGCTAATAATTTATGATTAATAGAGGTTATGCATTGTGAATTATTATGGTTGCATGCACTGAGTGACAGGAAGCACGTATAGCTCTGAAAGCAGCGTCAGTGTTCAGCCTGAATACTGAAAGTACAAGGGAAGAGGGTGATTGTAAAGTCAGAGGTTTCAGTGTCATGACACTCTGTTAACTTGGCTAGATCATCATGCTAACTTACTTAGCAAAGCTGACCTGGTTATGTGCAGTTTTAGCCTTAAAGAAACTGAACAGTGTTCGTCTTTGCAGTGATAATGACCATGTTTGCTGTAGGCAGTCTGGTCCCTCAGCTGAAACAACATGCATATAGAAACTGCTGAAATTATAAAGTTGTGTCAATACAGCCGATGTGCAGTAACACACACAGTCGGTGATAAATATGTGTCTTTGGTAAACTGTAGGGATCTCTGATGAGTCACACACCCTTGATTGCAGCAGGTATGAGTCTGTTTTTAAAGGCAGTGTGTGTTTTGACACTCGGTTCAACCGGGGCGTGTCCTGGTGGAAAAGAGACGTCCGAGTCAGAGCATGAAAGAATACTTTTTTAAAAACACTTCACAGGACTCGTTTTTTAAATCCTCTTTGGAGCAAGCTGTTGTTCTTTTTGGCAGCTGTGTGTGTGTATTGATCTTTCAGTTGAATGGGTAAACTTTGGTTCTCTTTTGGGACAAAAAATAACAATTATTTTGGGTTACAAAGCAACTAAATGACTGCAGAGATGACTAACGAGCAACCTGCTGAGGACAGAGAGGAAACGATCGGTCGGACTGCTGGAAGTTCCTGCAGAACTCTGGAGATGCATAAAGGCAGAGGAGGCATAGAGCTGCAAGGGAGGAGAGCTGGTATAAGAAGACGGAGGTTTATGGAGAGGAGATAGAAGCCGTGTCTCTCGTCTCTCATCATGGGCAACGTGAGATCTCTCATAAGATAGACGAGCTAACAGGATTGTCAGACGGAGTTTCAGGAATGTAGCATGGTGTGCTTCACAGAAACGTGGCTGCATCAGGATATTCCAGACCACAATGTCTCCATTGACGGCTTCCAGACTGTCCGGGCAGACCGGGATAGCACCGAGAGCGCTGTGGACCTCCGACCATATCATCTGCACATGATGTCACATGTCAGACTGGTAGCTGTTTACATCCCCCCTCTGCCAACCCGACTACGGTGTCCAGCGTTCTCAACGCTGCCATAGCCAGACTCCAGATAGACCACCAGAGTGCCCTCTTCCTGATCTCTGAGGACTTCAACCATGTATTTATTTTCTACAGATCTTATTGTGTTTGTATAACTTCTTGTGTATAGAGCTCTGTAATGACTGAATTTCCCTCCCAGGGATAAATAAAGTATTTCTGATTCTGATATTACTAAAAGCACCTCGTGTCCTCGTCCTCACTGCGGGGCTCTGCGTTAATGAAACAGCATCATGATTCCTCTGCTTTTGTTCCTCATAGACATGAGTCACAATTCACACAGCTCCACAGAAGTAAACATTTCCTCAATTACATCCTCATGCATTATAAAACAGCTACAACATCATGGGGCTGTGCCGTTTGAGAGTAAGAGAAATAGAAAAATCCTGCAGGGAGAAGAGTTCAGAGAAGATGCGAGGCCTTCATATTGATTTCCAGCTAAGTGAGGATCGGTTAGAAATTAAGACGGACGTGGAGATGGAAGTTTGCTTGAAGCAGCCGGCCTGTTTTTGCAACAAACTTTGTGTTTAAATGTGTGCAGAAAATAAGCTCTGTGAGGTAGAATCATCTGGACATGTATGCATCTGTGTGGAGGTAATTGTGTGAGCATTTATGCATGAGTTTATTATCCAAATGTTGCTTTTGTGCATTATTACTTACGTGAGAGAGAGAGGCAGAGAGAAAAACAGAGTCTGTGTGTGTTTCAGACACTCAGGTAATTGGGACATTGTTGTTATGCAGATAGGTAGCGAGACTCCTGCCCTGAGGCCAGCCGCGGCGCAGAGAGTGTCACAGCAGGGAAGAATTACCCACATGAAACAAGGCGGCGTTATATTCAGACTGATGAATGCCAACGGGAACAACAAGACTTTGTTTCTGTGTCTCTCAGAGAGACGACAGTCCTCATTCTGGCAGAATATGGCAGCGCTCCAAATCTTCCCTGACATTCAGAGGAGGATTGCAGCGCCTGCAGAAAGACGACCAGCCTACCCTCCTTTTTACGGCCAATTGTAGTATTATGGGTATTTAGTGGATGGTAATGGCTGCAAGGTAAAACACTGGCTGGTAGTAATGTATGATAATTTGGCGAGGAAGGTTGCATTGATCTTCGGTTTTCCAAAACTATCCAGCAGATCGGGGCACCACAGAAAAAAACACCTCCAGCTACAAACTGAATCAGTTAATGTTCATTTAAAACACACAACACCTGAAGCAGTGTGTTTTTAAAGGAGGGCTTTAGAAAAGAGTTAAATATTTTTATGTTATATATATTTATTTTATTTATTTTATTTATTCTATTTATTTAATTTTATTTATTTTATTTATTTTATTTATTTTATTTATTTTATTTATTTTATTTTATTTATTTATTATTTATTTATTATTTATTTATTATTTATTTATTTATTTGATTTATTTGATTTATTTGATTTATTATTTATTATTTATTTATTTATTTATTTATTATTTATTATTTTTTTTATTTTTTTTATTTATTTTATTTATTATTTATTTATTATTTATTAATTTTATTAATTTTATTAATTTTATTAATTTTATTTATTTATTTTATTTATTATTTATTTATTATTTATTTATTATTATTTATTATCTAGTTCAAATTTTAATCACTTTTTATTCTTTTTATTTATGTATTATTATTTTAAGTATTAGCATCTTGTTTTATTTTAATGATTTAATATTCTAGTGTTTTATTATCTGTTTTATGTATTTTATTTTGGTGAGTTTAATTTCCTGTGTTGAGTTTTAACATCTTATTCTCCCTCCTCATTAGATATCAAGCGAGCGTTTCCTCAGTTTGTTCAGAAACTTCTTTTTTATTTTTCATGTATTTATTCATTTTATTTTTATTATCATTATTATTATTGTTGCATATTTTGTGTTCTTAACCTTAGGATTGTGGGGTGGGTTTGGAGTCGGGTCTGGGGTTGGGATTAGGATAGCAATATGGTCCTTGGACTCCCTCTGAAACGAGATGACACATCTCAAGAGGTTTATCCCAATAAAATACATTTCTTTCAATAGCAATTTTATTTATAAAGCACATTTCATTACACGTAAGCTCAATGTGCTTTACATGGAGAATTAAAAACATGAACACTTTTTTTTGTTAAATAAAAAGAATAAATAAAAACAGAAAAACAATAAATACACCCAACACACATCAGACACAGCAATCAAACAAACAGCAAGTGTTACTGCACATGCAGTCAGTCACATCAGTCATTACATCATTCATACACTTCAGAAAATCAATAAGTTGAGGGGGTCTTTTTATTTTTAAATATCTCTTTCTTTCTTTCTAATGTATTCTCTTTTAAGGTGTTTTATGTACAGAACTTTGTGTTACAATGTCATTGTATGAAAAGCGCTTTATAAATAAAGTCTGATTGATTGATATGCTGTATATATAAGTTATATGAAGAGAGACAGGAAATGTGGGGAGTAGAGAGCGGGGAAAGACATGCAGGAAATGGTCACGGCTGGGAATCGAACCGACGACCCCTGCAACAAGGACTGTAGCCTCTGTATGTGGGGCGCTTAGACCACTAGGCCACCAGTACCCCTCCTGCTACTTCTTGATACATTTAAGGAAGCTAACAACATTTATCCAATTACAGGATTAAGTTAGAATGGCTAATTGTGATCAATACAGCCACCTCAGGTGCTGTGAGTTTACTTCACGGTCTACGTCTGAGGTCTATAGGGACTAATCTGTTCCTCCCCCTCTGACATAAGGACATTAGAGCACAAGCTGCAGCACAAGCAGCCTGAAACATGTTGTTTTTCTCTGCTGCAAACTAGGGATGGGTAATGATTTTTAAATATTCAAATATTTTCTTATTTTAAAAGTACAAATTTTCATCGTTTATACCGGTGCCTGGTTGTAATACGCTGTAATACAGCGTCTTAAAGCTGTTTGCTAACCGCATTAAATAGCAGAAGAAGAAGAATATTAACTGCATTAAATAGCAGAAGAAGAAGAATGCTAACTGCATTAAATAGCAGAAGAAGAAGAATGCTAACTGCATTAAATAGCAGAAGAAGAAGAATGCTAACTCCATTAAATAGCAGAAGAATGCTAACTCCATTAAATAGCAGAAAAATGCTAACTCCATTAAATAGCAGAAGAAGAATGCTAACTCCATTAAATGGCAGAAGAAGAAGAATGCTAACTCCATTAAATAGCAGAAGAAGAATGCTAACTGCATTAAATAGCAGAAGAAGAAGAATGCTAACTGCATTAAATAGCAGAAGAAGAAGAATGCTAACTCCATTAAATAGCAGAAGAAGAAGAATGCTAACTCCATTAAATAGCAGAAGAATGCTAACTCCATTAAATTGCAGAAAAATGCTAACTCCATTAAATAGCAGAAGAAGAATGCTAACTCCATTAAATAGCAGAAGAAGAAGAATGCTAACTCCATTAAATAGCAGAAGAAGAATGCTAACTGCATTAAATAGCAGAAGAAGAAGAATGCTAACTGCATTAAATAGCAGAAGAAGAAGAATGCTAACTGCATTAAATAGCAAAAGAAGAAGAATGCTAACTGCATTAAATAGAAGAAGAAGAAGAATGCTAACTCCATTAAATAGCAGAAGAAGAAGAATGCTAACTCCATTAAATAGCAGAAGAAGAATGCTAACTCCATTAAATAGCAGAAGAAGAAGAATGCTAACTCCATTAAATAGCAGAAGTAGAAGAATGCTAACTGCATTAGATAGCAGAAGAAGAAGATTGCTAACTCTATTAAATAGCAGAAGAAGAAGAATGCTAACTCCATTAAATAGCAGAAGTAGAAGAATGCTAACTCCATTATAGCAGAAGAAGAAGAATGCTAACTCCATTAAATAGCAGAAGAAGAAGAATGCTAACTCCATTAAATAGCAGAAGAAGAAGAATGCTAACTGCATTAAATACCAAAAGAAGAAGAAAACATTAGCGACAGTCGCAGCGATTTTCTCCATTTCTGAATCTCACACTACCACACGCGTGTTTCCAGAGACTAAGCATGGCTGTAAAATGTAAACACACACACCACGCCACGTCACAGAAACACCGACATAAAGATGGAGGCAGTGCCCGCTACTAGCAGCACCTCATCCTGCTGCTGGTTAAAGAGACTGCCACACAAACGCACCTCAGTAAAAACACTTACAGCCACAAACTGAATCAGTTTTTGCTGATTTAAAACACACAACACCTCAAGCAGAGTGTTTCTTAAAAGAAGACTTTAGAAAAGAGTGATAAACTCTGTAAATATGAAGCCTCCTGCACCTTCTTGATACATTTAAGGAAGCCAACATTTATCCATTTACAGGATTAAGTTAGAATGGCTGATTGCGATCAATACAGCCACCTCAGGTGCTGTGTGTGTACTTCATGGTCTACGGCTGAGGTCTATAGGGACTAATCTGTTCCTCCCCCTCTGACATAAGGACATTAGAGCACAAGCTGCAGCACAAGCAGCCTGAAACATGTTGTTTTTCTCTCCTGCAAACTAAAGGCATTGAGTATGCAGCATAGGTTGCAAATCAAAGCATCCCCTTCATCTTGCAGCATTTTCCTCGTGTTAAAAGTCACATCTGCAACATTACACTGCTTCGTCCCTCTGTATCGCCCTGCCCTGCAGCCTCCTCCTCCTTCTCCTCGCGGCCATCTCATTATGAAAGCTAAATTAAGCATGGCGCGTACCTTCGGAGCGTGCAGCGGCTTTACAGCGCCATCGGTCTCGCCTCACAAATACTCCATCATGTAATTGAATATCAAGTCTACCGGGGCCCTTCATAAGTGACCGACCCTCTGCAGGAACATAATGGCACACAAGGATGCTTTTTCTTTTGCAGATGTTCACATGCAGATTAATTTTACTTGAATGACTGTTCTTATAGTGAGAGTGTGCACTTCACAGCGCTGCACACGCCTGCTGCTATTTTTCCCCATAGGAGGATTGGATGCATGCAATCAAGAACAGATGAGAGCGAGAGAGCTGAGTTGAGTTGAGTTCTTTCACAGAAAATTTCTACAGAAACATTCAATTATAAAAAAGAATGTTAAGTTCCCGCCATGTGAAAAGGTGCATTTCGACCAAGAGTTCTGGGGTCTTTTAGCCCCACAGAACTACTTTACCCTGAACTAAAAGCTTCCTGTACCCCCATTGTTCTCTGCGTTTCGACCACAGGCTGAAGTCCCGGGTAGATTGTGCAAATCAGGCCAGTGACGTATGGAGGGAAAAAAGGGACTGCACTACACCACCAGACCAGTAGAGGGCAGTAAAACAAAGAGGAATGCCATTAATCACAGATGACACCATAGAAGCAGACGGACAGGCAGGTATCATTATGAGCAACACAACAGTTAGCCTGTTAGCATGAAGAGACTCAGCTGGCGCTGTTTTAGATGGTGCTATATTTCATCACAGATGGATTCACTGAATCAACACGTGAGAGGAGATAAGCGCGAGTTGCAAAGACGTTTCAACACGTCTTTAAAATCCTTTAGAACTCAAAAAGCCGTGGCAGAGATCGACCGATGTTTTGGTTTAAACAGCGACCCTGTTAACTGGAGACTCTCAGCCGGATGCATCCCTCATAAACGTCTTTAGACGATCATTAAATATCTGATGAGGATATTTTGAAATCTTAATAAAAACTAAACTAGTTTGCATTCCCAGGAACTCCCTCTGTGTTTCAACAGCTGTGTAAACTCCACAAACACTGACACGTTCAGCTGAAGGTCTCCAGTTTACAGGGTCACTTTTAAAACCGGAACACCGGGAGAGACGCATGCATGGCCTTGAACAAATGTTCCCTCTTGTTGGACTTTAACCACATTTAACTGACCGTGCTACAAGCCAGAATTACAACAGACATGGGCTTTTTTCCCCATAACCACCTGCTAACCGTACATTACCACTTACATTGACAGAACCAGCAATGTCAGGCTGCAGATAAACATGCTGTTTAACCTTGCGTTCATGTACACAACCAGCTGCATCATGAACATAATTGTATACATGCTTGACCATGCATGCAAGTGCTGGAATCAAGGGGTGTGAACAAGCGACATGGGAGGAGATACAGAGGTTATGGTTAGGTTAATTCTGGGTCTAAGGGGCAAAGTTCTCAAGTCAATATGCAGCTTGTCTTTAAAACCTTCTGCCATGTTGTCCCTGCTGCAGTGTTGACTGTCTCATCCCCTCTGCCTCTACACCACCCCTACTGTTCACATGCATACTACATTGCATTAAACTTTGACAACGCACCAAACCAATGCATAGTTAACAGGAAGTATATCTCTAGCTGAACTTGCCAATGATGCCTCAGCATGCACACCTGTTGGAACTTTGCATTAGCTTTGCAGAATTAATTGCAACCCTGGATTGCCTGTCCATCCATCCATCCATCCATCCATCTTCCTCGGCTTATCAAGGTCCGGGTTGCAGGGGCAGCAGCCTCAGCAGGGAAGCCCAGACACTCCTCTCCCCGGCCACTTCCACCAGCTCTTCTGGGAGGATACTGAGGCGTTCCCAGGCCAGCTGAGAGATATAATCTCACCAGCGTGTCCTGGGTCTTCCCAGACAGACATGCCCGGGTGTGGGAAGCATCCTTACTAGATGCCCAAACCACCTCAACTGGCTCCTCTTGATGTGGTAGAAAGCTCATTTCGGCCGCTTGTATTCGCAATCTTGTTCCTTCGGTCCCTACCCACAGCTCGTGACCATAGGTGAGGGTTGGAACGTAGATTGACCAGTAACTTGAGAGCTTTGTCTTCTGGCTCAGCTCTCTCTTCCCCATGACAAACTGGTACAGCGTCCTCATCACTGCAGACGCCGCCCCGATCCATCTGTCAATCTCACGCTCCCTCTTCCCCTCGCTCGTGAACAAGACCTCGAGTTTGCTGTATTGCTTATCTTAGCTATAAAGCTAAAACACTGCTGTTCTGTTAGGTCTTGCAAACATCACAAAGCCCTGTGTACCTTACAGCTTCCTGTTTCCTGAGGTTTGTTTTATTTCAGTCTTTAAAGGATTCTATCATCACAGATTTTAATCCACCATATGATGCCGTCAGCTCTTTAATTTTCATGGTTACTGAATTTGGGCCATCTCAACTTCACCAAGTGCCATACACTGCCCCCTATGTTCAGCCTCCAGTAGTGCGGTCTGCACAGCCAGCTGTAGTGTAATTAATTTCTCATTAGTCTAAGCAATAATGACTATCCCACAATCTTGCTCTCCCTTTCTCTTTCTCGCTGCTTGTTGCTCGTGTGTCTCTTTTGTATCCCCCCCCCCTCCTTCCCTCCTCATCTCCCCCTCCTCGCCATCATTACCCTGCTGCAGGGAAGTGTTCACATCCCAGAGAGAAAAAAAAAAAGAACACAACAAACAACAATTAGCTTCCTGTTGACAGGGAGAATTGTAGACTCATCTCCTGCAAATTACCCCACGCTGAGGAATGGGCAACTGAGACCGTCACTTTAGGTGTTCTTTAATGAACCGTCTTCATCGGAGCTAATCACAGACTGGCACGTGTGAGCGAAGACACACACACTCACACACATACACACACAGAGTCTCATGTCAAACACTCAGGACAAAGAACAATCATATGCAATTCCTGCAAGTTCAATTCTTGCTTTTTTTGCAGCTACATAATTAAACTATGAGCTGATTCATCCATCCATCCATCCATCTTCCTCCGCTTATCCGGGTCCGGGTCGCGGGGGCAGCAGTCTCAGCAGGGAAGCCCAGACACTCCTCTCCCTGGCCACTTCCACCAGCTCTTCTGGGAGGATACCGAGGCGCTCCCAGGCCAGCTGAGAGACATAGTCTCGCCAGCGTGTCCTGGGCCTTCCCCGTGGCCTCCTCCCAGTCGGACATGCCTGAAACACCTCCCCAGGGAGACGCCCGGGAGGCATCCTAACCAGATGCCCGAACCACCTCATCTGGCTCCTCTCGATCCGGAGGAGCAGCGGCTCTACTTTGAGCCTCTCCCGGATGTCTGAGCTCCTGACCCTCTCTCTAAGGCTGAGCCCAGACACCCTGCGGAGAAAGCTCATTTCGGCCGCTTGTATTCGCGATCTCGTTCTTTCGGTCACTACCCACAGCTCGTGACCATAGGTGAGGGTCGGAACGTAGATTGACCGGTAAATTGAGAGCTTTGCCTTCTGGCTCAGCTCTCTCTTCACCACGACAGACCGGTACAGCGCCCGCATCACTGCAGACGCCGCCCCGATCCGTCTGTTAATCTCCCGCTCCCTTTTCTCCTCACTCGTGAACAAGACCCCGAGATACTTGAACTCCTCCACCTGGGGCAAAGACTCCCCTCCGACCCGGAGAGGGCAGGCCACCCTTTTCCGACTGAGCACCATGGCCTCGGACTTGGAGGTGCTGATCCCCATCCCCCGCTGCAGCTGAGTGTGAGCTGATTCACGTCTTCTTTATCCTTTTGGATGAAAACATGATTTGCATGAAGTTTTAACTTCAGATGTTTTTGTATTCGCATAGAGCTACAAGGAGGAGAGCTGGTCTAAGAAGACAGAGTGTAGAAGTCATTTAACCTGAAGTTGGGAATTTGCATGCTGGATTTGGGTTATAGGCAGGGCTAGAAATTATATAAAGTCAGAGGGCACAGGTGTGTGTAAACTTTCTTTTGTTTGGGTTAGTTGGATCGTCACCACTAATGTTTTTTGACCATGACCTATTTTGAGTCTGTGTTTGACTTATTTTCAGTGGAAGAAATTAAAAAAACTCTCATGGAATAAACAGAGATTGAACTGCAGACCTGTGAGTAAATTGATTCCTTTCTCTTCTTATGAATGACGGTGGACAACTGTCAGAACTAAAGAGTAGCTCCAACTAGCCAAGTGACATTTCAAACTGAATCAAGAGATCTCCCACTTCACGGATGTTTATGGAGAGGAGACAGAAGCCGTGTCTCTCCTCTCTCATCATGGGCAACGTGAGATCTCTGGATAACAAGATGGACGAGCTAACAGGACTGTCAGACGGAGTTTCAGGAATGTAGCATGGTGTGCTTTACAGAAACGTGGCTGCATCGGGATATTCCCCGACCACAACGTCTCCATTGACGACTTCCTGACTGTCCGATGGACCAGGATAGCACAGAGAGCGCTGTGGGCCTCCAACCATATTATCTGCACAGGGAGATCTCACACGTCAGACTGGTAGCTGTTTACATCCCCCCTCTGCCAACCAGACTACGGCGTCCAACGTTCTCAACGCTGCCATAGCCAGACTCCAGACAGACCACCAGAGGGCCCTCTTCTTGATCTCCGGGGACTTCAACCATGTATTTATTTCCAACAGAGCTAATTATTGTGTTTGTTTAAAGGTGACATATCATGCAAAATTGACTTTTTAATGGTTCTCTACCTGAAATATGTGTCCCCGTCTACAAACCCCCCGAGAATGAAAAAAATCCTTTCTGCCCCTGTTCTGATTTCTCCACCTTTCTGTAAATGTGTGCTGAAACGAGCCGTTTCAGACTTCAGTGTTTTTGTTACGTAACAACAATATCCAGTCTGTCACGGAATCAGAGCTCAGAGCTTGTTCAGCCCATAGACTGTATAAAATACAACTCAACCCCTCCTCCGTTTTTCATTCCCTGCACACATGTGTGCTAACAAGGAGCTTAGGAGGGAGGCATGCTAGTTGTAGGCTGTCTTAATAAACACAAAGGTCGGTTTGACTCCCCACGTCTGCAGATTTGAAGATCTAGTGGATGATTTTTATTTATCATGGATAAGTGCTAGCACTAATTAGCATAGCCACATAGCTATATGTTCATAGCTGTAGCTGTAGCTCTGTACCAAGACGCACGTCGACATACTGACAAATAAAACAACAAGAAACACTAAATCTGTGACCAATCCTTCAGAAAAGGTCCTGCTGCCTTTCTGGCAGAGGTCGGTTTTACTCCCCACGTCTGCAGATTTGAAGATCTAGTGGATGATTTCTATTTATCATGGATAAGTGCTAGCGCTAGTTAGCATAGCCACATAGCTACATATTTGTAGCTTTGTACCAAGACACACATCGACATACTGACAAATAAAACAACAAGAAACACTAAATCTGTGACCAATCCTTCAGAAAGGTCCTGCTGCAGGCGCCTCTCCATCAGGATCAGATTCTGGATCAGATTCAGAGGGTTGAAGTAACGTGATCTCTGAGCAGCCGTGTATATTCATGTAAACATTAGATCAACGTGCTGGACAGCCGAGGCACATCCACTTCCTGAGGGGGCGTGGTCAGAGAGAAAACAGCCTGTTCTGAGGAGGACTGAAGAAGAGGGTTTTCAGGCAGACCAAAATCTGATTTCAAAGTGTTTTTTTGAGCATAAACTTTAAAGACATGTTTTGGGGACCTCTTAGACCAATATATGTTGATGGAAAAAGTGTGATATGTCACCTTTAACTTATTGTGCATAGAGCAACTGTAATGACTGAATTTCCCCCCGTGGGATAAATAAAGTATCTCTGATTCTGATTCTCCTAACAGCTGCTCTAAAGAGTTTTCAAGGTGTTTTAGTTCTCTACAGTGTCGCGAGTCACGTAAACATCAGCAAACTTTAACTTCTTGTGAAGGAAAATGATCTTCATGAGAGGTGGGCAATAGTGGAAAAATATCACTGAATGTTGTTTCATCATGTTGTTTTTAAGACTTTTTTGAGCAGTAGACAACAATTTTAGAGTGAAATATCTATTTTCCTGCATTCTGAACCACTTTGAATCCTCAATTTTTTTTTTGCCTTTTCTGCAACATTTCATCATTTTGATCTCATCTTGTGTCCTCTTTTGAATCTTTTGAACTTTTAGTGTTCATCAAGAATATTCTCACATCATGATAAAAACATTAATTTGAAAACTTGTCAACTTTAGAGTTCTTGTGGTCTATTTTCATCATGCAGAATTCCCAGAGCTTTGTCTTTATAGGAGTACTCCATATGAAGCTTCATGAGACGTTTCTGGATTGACTAAGAGCAGCTGTAATGACTGAGTTTCCTCCTCTGGGATAAATAAAGTATTTCTGATTCTGATTCTGAAATCTAGCTCTCACTAAAAGCCTTTTCTTTGAGTATAAGGAATAGAAACAGCATGCCAGTGCATTTCACATTTCACACATTGATTTTCAGTGAGTGAAAATCCAATAACAAGAAGAACAATTTCCTCCTTTAAGTGCTAAATTTGACGAATAAACAGAAAGATGACGCAGCACTTTCTCCTCAAAGTTTGGGGAGCAGTCTGCCGTCAATCTAAAAGTCTCAGATTGTGTAATGAAAGAAAAGCGATGTCATAATTGAGCGAGAGAGTTTGATGTTGTTGTTTTCTTTACATATTTATTGAGACACACGCCTCTTACGCCCTGACATTTGGAGCACAAGAGCATGAAATCACCTGGACTCCCCCAGGACCTATGCTATGATCCTGTTTGTGGACTTCAGCTCTGCGTTCTGCACCAGAAACTCACCCAGCTCACAGTGCCGGCCTCCATCTGTCAGTGGATCACCAACTTCCTGACGGACAGGAGACAGCAGGTGAGGCTGGGGAGCATCAAATCCAGCACCCGGACCATCAGCACTGGCGCCCCACAGGGATGTGTTCTCTCCCCACTGCTCTTCTCCCTCTACACCAATGACTGCACCTCAGGAGACCCCTCGGTGAAACTCCTGAAGTTCGCAGACGACACCACCGTCATCGGTCTCATCCAGGACGGAGACGAGTCTGCTTACAGACAGGAGGTGGAACAGCTGGCTCTCTGGTGTAGTCAGAACCATCTGGAGCTGAACCCGCTCAAGACGGTAGAGATGACAGTGGACTTCAGGAGAAGCCCCCCCCCCACTCCCCCCCCCCTCACCATCCTGAACAGCACTGTGTCTACTGTGGACTCTTTCAGGTTCCTGGGATCCACTATTTCCCGGGACCTGAGGTGGACCTCCCACATAGACACAATCAGAAAAAAGGCCCAGCAGAGGATGTACTTCCTGCGTCAGCTCAGGAAGTTCAACCTGCCCCAGGAGCTGCTGATCATGTTCTACACCTCCATCATCCAGTCTGTTCTGTGTACCTCCATCACTGTCTGGTTTGGCTCTGCAACCAAACTAGACAAACACAGACTGCAACGGACTATAAGGACTGCAGAAAAAATCATCGGTGTCGACCTGCCCCCCATCCAGGACTTGTACCGGTCCCGGGCCAGGAAACGGGCAGGTAGCATCACCGCTGACCCCTCACACCCTGGACACAAATTCTTCAAACTCCTCCCCTCTGGCAGGCGCTACAGATCACTGTGCGCCAAAACAACCCGCCATAAGAACAGCTTCTTCCCCCAGGCTGTCACTCTGATGAACACTAAACCATAACAGTGTCATACCTGTCAGATAAACACTCTCTGTAAATATACATGTAGATACATAATGCAACAATTCTCAAAGCAGAATTCCATATTTCTATTTTTTGTATTATTTAACTTCTATTTTATAATGTAAAACTACCTCTGCTACTCACCACTGCACTATCATATTATTTTAGCCTGTACATATTAGTCAAGCCTATTTGTTGTTTCTTTGTATTTATAGCTAAGGTTATTGTTATTATATTTTTATTTTATTTTTTATTGTAGTTCTTATTCTTATTCCTATTCTTATGCCTTGTACAAAGAGAGCACAGTTTACTAAAGTTAAATTCCTTGTGTGTTCAAGCATACTTGGCGAATAAAGCTGATTCTGATTCTGATTCTGATGAAAGTCTCTCCACCCTGAGTTTCCTGAGTTAATGTGCCTCTCGCGCTCTCACGGCACCACATCCATCTACTGCATATTTTATCTCTTTCTCTCTTCCCTCGCTTTTCCTTCACTCCTTCCCCCTCATCTATCTTTGGTACGAGTCCTTCTCTCTATCACTCAAACTTCAGTAATGTTCCAGATAAGAAGTTTGACTTTGATCGCTTTCTGACTTGGAGCACAGCTCTGCTCCTCACTTCTCATCTCATTTGCCATTTCAGCCGGCTTTGGCACAGTCTAATTTCAGATCAGCTCAGAGCGTCTCTTCCACACGTTCATTATGCATCACGGAGAGCTGATGAGAACTTTACGGGCTTCCTCTTTGATATAAAGTCGCATTACATTAAGTCGACTCAGACAAATAGTTCAACCGTATTCAACACTGCTGCTTTGTCCTGAAATCATGCTTCAGTTACTAATTAGCATATGCTGCTTTTGACCCCATTCACCATCAAACTGCATATTTATGTCATGAATTGAAATCCAGACATCCATCAAACATCAAACATACTTTGGACCAGGTGTGGGTAACACGACACGATATGATACACATCTCCCTCTCACATTTAAAATCCTTCTTCTGACCAAAAGAGCTTTTAATGGTCAGACACCTTCATATCTTAAAGAGCTCATAGTGCCCCATTACACCTCTAGAACACGACGCTCCCAACATGCAGGCCTGCTCATCGTACATAAAGTCTCTAAAAGTAGTATGGGAGGTCGAGCCTTCAGTTATCAGGCCACTCTCCTTTGGAATCATCTACCAGTCAGGGTCCGGGAGGCAGACACCCTCTCTACTTTTAAGAGTGGGCTTCAAACTTTCCTTTTTGATAAAGCTTATAGTTAGAGCTGGATCAGGCTTGGACCAGCTCTTAGTTATGCTGCTATAGGCTTAGACTGACACACTGGGATCCTGTCTTTCCCTCTCTCTCCTCTCTCTGCCTGTCTCTTACTTTAACTCTTCCTGTCCCATTAAAGTTACTAACCATAGACCTTTCTGGAGTCCCTGAGCTCCCTTGTCTCGTAGGTTCCTCTGCTGTAGATTCGTTTTTGGGGTCTGTCATTCATTCTTTCTTTTCTTCTTGATTTCTGTGTTTCTTTGTTTTTTTATTTCCTCTCATTCCATCCTTAATTCATGTCCTTTATTTTCTTTCTTTCTCTCTTTTATTCCTTCTCTCTTTCTTTCTTTCTTTCTTTCTTTCTTTCTTTCTTCACTTCTCTCTCTTATTCTGTCTTACTTTTTATTTCATTCCTTTTTCCTGCTTCTTTCTTTCTTTCTTTCTTTCTTTCTTTCCATGTTTCTTCATTATGTATGTCTCCTTTTCTTATCCCATCCTTTCCTTCTGTCATTCTTTCACCATGTATTCTCCTCTTTTTCTTTCTTCTTGTCTTCCTCCCTTTTCTCTTTTCTTAGACCTTTCTGGAGTCCCTGAGCTCCCTTGTCTCGTAGGTTCCTCTGGATCTCTGCTGCTGTGGACGTGCCAGACTCCAGCTGCTACAACTACTACTATCCGTCTCCCCACTATCATCTCTATGTCTCTTCATCTCCCTCTATCCCTCTCTCCAAAACGGTAGGTCTCAGCAGATGTGTGTCTTACATGAGTCTGGTCCTGCTGGAGGTTTCTGCCTGTTAAAGGAAGTTTGTCCTTGCCACTGTAACTTGCTAAATGCTGCAAAGTGCTCTGCTCATGGTGGATTAAGATGAGATCAGACTGAGTCCTGTCTGTAAGATGGGACTGGATCTGATCCGGTCTTGATGTTGGGTCTTTGTTAATAATGGAACATAGAGTACGGTCTACACGGTGAAGGAAATCTCTTCAAAGCACCTCACTATACTAAAACACTGACATTAGGTACCAGCGGTAAAACAACTGCATTGGCTCACTGAAAACATCACAGAGACCACCTTGAGACCAGACATTGTGCTGCTCTAAGGATCCTGAAAGAAAGCAGTCATGCTAGAGCTCACCATGTCCTGAGAGGACTGAATGGAGGAGGCCACCAAGTGTAAAACGTGCAGAGTTTGCCCTTTTAAAAGTGTGTGTGTGAGGAGGGGGGTGCTTTGCATGGGGGAGTCTCTTTACCTCAAGCCACCAGGAGAGCTTTAGAGTCTGCAGAGAGAGCCTCATGATGGGAGTGGATCAGGTGTGACAAGCTGTGGCGCAACACTAATTGGAGACTGATCAACGCTGGACAGGTCACCACGGCTAGAGGGTCTGAAGTTGAAAGACCCAAAACTTCTGGTACTTTCTGATGATGTGTCAAAGTGCATCTATGGATGTATGCATCAACTAGTGCAAGCCACACGACGACTGTATCTCAGAAGCCGTGAAGACGATATATGATATTTGTTCCACCCCTTCTTTAGACTCTATATATAAAAGTAGAAGAATTTATGTAACACCAAATCACAACAAATGTTCTCCTCAGACGCTTTCCAAACAGAGCAGGTCTAGACCGTACTCTATGTTCTATTATTAGCAAAGACCCAACATCAAGACCGGATCAGATCCAGTCCCATCTTACAGACAGGACTCAGTCTGATCTCATCTTAATCCACCATGAGCAGAGCACTTTGCAGCATTTAGCAAGTTACAGTGGCAAGGACAAACTTCCTTTAACAGGCAGAAACCTCCAGCAGGACCAGACAGACATCTGTTGAGACTGAGTTCATGTTATTCTGACCGCTATATGCTCGGGGTATCAGGGTCCTACAAAGTTTGACTGCTACCACCACATGTTTTTGGAGTATCCCCCAAACAGCCAATTTGAAGGTTTCAGTCTTGCAGGAGTAAAATGGTAGAGTGTACAGAAGGTATAAATTTGCAATTTTAATCCACTGTGATGGACTTGTTTCTTTTGATCTGCCTCTTTTTGAAACCTTGAATAGAGCGGCTGCATTAGCTGAGTCACATCAGGTGTTTTATTCATGCTCCACCATCAGTGGTTCGTACTCAGCTCTCCCAGCAGCTGAGAACCATCATCCAAACAGGTTTCATACCTGGTGCATTACGCCTTTAAAGTACTGTTAATGTGCTCAAATTACAGGAAAGGAAACAAAAAAACACTGAACACTTAGAATAGAATGATTCTAGTCTCAACAGTTGTTGAAACCACACCAGATTACTTTAGTCTGCAGAAGAAGAAGCAGGCGTTGTCTGAGGGATCCGACCCAGCCGAGTCTGAATGATATATAATACAATTAAAAGCCGAGCTAGCATGCAATCCTTTCTTTCAATATCCAGGAAGCTAAATAATTTAACACCTGTCTTATTATGAATAATTCATCTATTAAATGCAAACCCATCCCTTCTTACATAATGGAGCCTTTGATATTACATGGAGACACTTTCGATCACTAAATGCTCTCCCTAATTGGGTAAACAGTGTCGGGGCTCTTTACAAGATGGATCAACCCATTAGAGGGTCAAATCTGGAGCTCAGGCCGTTACTGTTTGCACACAGTGATATCATTTATTAATGTCCTGCATGGGATTAAGGGCTCTTTTTATGTAGTTAAAGGTGCCAAAGTGCGTATAAATAAGAAATACAAACAATACCGGGTCTGTTGTTGCAAACTGGGTTCAGGTTTTGAGGGGGAAGCAGAACTTTTCAGCTCTTAAGTCAACAGCAGAAACATTTGACAAGCTTTTAGAAGTGCTGTTGACTCATGCGGGACTTCCACCAGATCTGTGTCCAGTCTCTCTCCAATCTGCTGCAGTCTGGCTCCGTGCTCTCTCGTCCCTCAACACCCATCAGTTGTGTTTTCTGAACGCAGCACGGAGCAGGACCACCGTACAGCTGGAGTCAAGAGGTTTTTCCCACGGTAACAGCCAAATCCTACCAGATCTGTGTCCGGTTCGTCTCCAATCCGTCACAGCACCGGATCTGATCGGTTTCTATTCTAGTCAATGTGTTAACTTCCACTGGATCCGCTCCGTTGTGTTCCGGCTGCGTCTCTGATCCGGTAGATCAGAGTCCTCCGGATCAGATACACAAGACTTCTATGTTTGCCGGATGCCGGAGCACGACGCATCAAACTCAACAGAGCAGATGGAGCGGGACAGGAAGTCAGGTTTCACCAAAACAGAAAGGAAAACATCGGGTTAATTTTCAGAATAAAACACTCTGTGTTATCACCAGATCGTATTTCACTTAACTACAACAACAAACCAAAGTCATGATGAGCGGAGCCAGGCCTGGAGTCAACAGGTCAGAGGTTTTCAGAGGACCAGAAAGACAACATGGATGAGGAGAGGAGGAGGAGGAGAATCCTTGATTCAGTGATTACAGCAGGAAAACCTCGATCACATGACTCCAGCTGTCCGGTGGTCCTGCTCCGTGCTGCGAGAAAACACGGAGCAGGACTGAACATGGATCTTGTGGAAGTCTAATATAATTTAGAAGATGTGCAGCATTTATGTTGAATTTAACTTTGCACACTAAGAGGAATAATGAGGGAACCTGTGGCTGTTACAGTAAAAGCATGTGCTTTCTGTTGACATTCTTTGTGCGCTTGTTTTGTGAAGGGAAAACAGTTTAAGGGATCAAATCTGCATGAGTCTGACTGGATGGACCAGACGTCACCAGAGCCGCTTCGTCTTACAGAGAGGAAATAAGGCAGAGATGCAGGTTTCTCTGGTAATGCAGCTGAAGCTCACTGAAGCAAAGAAGGAAAACTATGACACATTGATCAACACTTGTGTAAAAGTTAAATGTTTACACACAGCGACCAAAGTTGAACCTTTCTTCCTCGTTCATTCAGAGCACAAAGTTTACAGCGCTGCTCCTGGATGAGGAGAGGAGGAGGAGGAGAATCCTTGATTCAGTGATTACCGCGGGAAAACCTCGGTCATATGACTCCAGCTGTCCGGAGGTCCTGCTCCGTGCTGCGTTCCGAAAACGCAATCGGTAGGTGTTGACATATGAGAGAGCACGGAGCCGGACTGCAGCGAATCCAAGACTGACCAGACATGGATCTGGTGGAAGTCCCATGTAATCGCTGAATCAAGGATTCTCCTCCTCCTCCTCTCCTCATCCATGTTGTCTTTCTGGTCCTCTGAAAACCTCTGACCTGTTGACTCCAGGCCTGGCTCCGCTCATCATGACTTTGGTTTGTTGTTGTAGTTAAGTGAAATACGATCTGGTGATAACACAGAGTGTTTTATTCTGAAAATCAACAGGATGTTTTCATTTTATTTTGGTGAAACCTGACTTCCTGTCCCGCTCCATCTGCTCTGTTGAGATTGATGCGTCGTGCTCCGGCATCCAGCAGAAATAGAAGTCTTGTGTATCTGATCCGGAGGGCTCCGACCTGCCTGATCAGAGATGCAGCTGGGACGCAACGGAGTGGATCCAGTGGAAGTTAACACATTGACTAAAATAGAAATCTATCAGATGGATCAGAGTTGGACCGGACACAGATCTGGTGGAATTGTTTGCAGTGTTGAGAGAGTGAGCAAGAAGGTTCACCCATCACACCTTTGAGATCAGTCAGCACTAAAGTAATGACTTGACTCAACTGTTAAGCAGCTTAATATACAGAGAGGCCCCTCCACTCGTCTGCTGCTGTATTCTGAAGAAGAGCTACAGTGAATATCATCATCCAGAGCGTCAGCACTCTGCTCCTTCAGCTCTTCATTACAGCAATTCAAATATCGCACGACGAGTCGACTGCAAATTACTGAGGCATTATCATTTCTGTGGAGGGATTTATCATCAGCAGAGTTGTGCTGTGAAATGAGAACTGATTGGGGGGTCCAAGGTTCTGTCAAATAATGGGAAAGAGAAACTAATCGTGTAGTCTTTCAGCTGAAGGGGCGAAAAATTATGTATACATGAAGGACCAGCATCCCAAGACATTTAACCACTTCAGTCGATAACACTCATAACACTCGTGCATGACAATCCATTCTTCCCGGCATGTAAGTCAACAGCAATGCACATCACGTGTGAGCTCAACACACAGCTACAGGGAGGAATTAATTCACTCTCTATATTAATACAGACATGATCAGTAAGAGCAGCTTCAACCAGACGCTCTGTTTCTCTTTAAACCACAAGTTTACATCAGCCAACCAAGACGTTTAACATGATGTCACTCATTTCTTTAACTTTGAGTGTTTTTTTATTCTCCTTTAAACCAGACGAATGTTTTACTATATGGAAGTAAATAAAGCTCCTCTCCTTTGGAATCATCTACCAGTCAGGGTCCAGGAGGCAGACACCCTCTCTACTTTTAAGAGTAGGCTTCAAACTTTCCTTTTTAATAAAGCTTATAGTTAGAGCTGGATCAGGCTTGGACCAGGTCTTAGTTATGCTGCTATAGGCTTAGACTGACACACTGGGATCCTGTCTTTCCCTCTCTCTCCTCTCTCTGCCTGTCTCTCACTTTAACTCTTCCTGTCCCATTAAAGTTACTAACCATAGACCTTTCTGGAGTCCCTGAGCTCCCTTGTCTCTTAGGTTCCTCTGGATCTCTGCTGTAGATTCGTTTTTGGGGTGTGTCATTTATTTTTCTTTCTTTCTTTCTTTCTTTCTTTCTTTCTTTCTTTCTTCCCCTTTTCCTTTCTATTCCTTTTCCCTCTCATTCTCTTCTGTTTTCTTTATTTCCTTCTTTGTTTCTCTATTTAATTCCTTTTTCCTTGTGTTCCTTATATCCTGCTGTCCTTTCTTTATTTCTTTTATTCTTTTTGCCTCTCATTCCTTTCTGCTTTCTTTCTTTCCCCTTGTTTCCTTCTTTTCTGCTCTTCTTTCTTTCATTTCGTTTTCCTTTCATTCTTTCTTTCTATTCCTTTTTCCTCTCATTCTTTTCTGTTTTCTTTCTTTCCTTTGTTGTTTCTCTCTTTCATTCCTTTTTCCTTTCGTTCCTTCTTTCCTGCTGTCCTTTACTTCTTTCTCTTTATTTCCTTCCTTCCATGTTTCTTCGTCCTTTATGTCTCCTTTTCTTATCCTGTCCTTTCCTTCTGTCATTCCTTCACCATTTCTTCTCCACTTTTCTTTCTTCTCCTCTTCCCTCTCTTCTCTCTTTTCTCAGACCTTTCTGGAGTCCCTGAGCTCCCTTGTCTCGTAGGTTCCTCTGGATCTCTGCAGTAGATTCTTTTTTTTGGGGTCTGTTATTCCTTTCTTTTTCTTTCTTTCCTCCTTTTTTTCCTTCTCTCTTTCTTTCTGTTCCCTTTTCCTCTCATTCTTTTCTGTTTTCTTTCTTTCCTTCTTTGTTTCTCTCTTTCATACCTTTTTCCTTTTGTTCCTTATATCCTGCTGTCCTTCTATCTTTCTTTTATTCCTTGTGCCTCTCATTCCTTTCTTTCTTTCTTTCTTTCTTTCCTCCTTTTTTCCCTTCTTCTCTGCTCTTCTTTCTTTCATCCCTTTTTCCTTTCATTCCTTCATTCCTGCTGTCCTCCTTTCTTTCATCCTTTCTCCCTTTCCTTCTCTCTTTCTTTCTATTCCTTTTTCCTCTCATTCTTTTCTGTTTTCTTTCTTTATTTCCTTCTTTGTGTCTCTCTTTCATTATATTCCCTTTTATTCCTTCTTTCCTGCTGTCCTTTCTTTCTTTTATTCCTTTTTCCTTTCATTCCTTTCTCTCTTTATTCTTCCCATGTTTCTTCATCCTTTATGTCTCCTTTTCTTATCCTGTCCTTTCCTTCTGTCATTCCTTCACCATTTATTCTCCTCTTTTTCTTTCTTCTCGTCTCCCTCGCTTTTCTCTTTTCTTAGACCTTTCTGGAGTCCCTGAGCTTAGATGTAATGTTTAACATTTAGTTTTAACATTTTAAATTTAGATTTAACATTTAGATGTAATGTTTCACATTGACATTTTGGAGGTAAATGTGGAGAAATGTTTTTGTTATTTTCATCGTGCACAATTTTAAAAAACAGCGCCCCATAGTTATGTTCTAAATAAAAACAAACAACTATCCACAGATAACAGAGTGAGTACTTTGGAGAAAGTGTTAGTTGAATTCTAGTGGAGTTTTCTGAGTTTGAGTTTCTTGCACGAAAAGTTATTTTGTCTCAGAAAATGTTGAATTTTGAATAGTCTTCAACAAATAAGGTTTTATAGGTCAGTTAAGTTAGAAGTCACTTCTGCTTGGATATATAAAAAAATAGAGTAACTACAATTCATCATTTTCAGAAAAAGGCTTCCCCCACAGAAAATGAAGAGCAAGATTTCAGTGTTTCCCCTAGGTTTACAGCCTTGGGGGGTGGGGGGGGGGTGCAGACAGACTTTGCGAATTTTTAAGAATTCATGCAGTCGATCAGATATCGGTATCAGGGTTTTAAAATCGTCAACATTTCACTATTTTAACACTTTGGCTTTTGTAATATCCTAAGTGAAATAATCTAGCCTGCAAAAAAGTCAAAATAAAACTTTCTTCATGTGACCACTATATCTGATTCTCTTGATTCAAATAAACATGTATGCCATGAACGCAAAATACAGGTCAGCATTGCACTTTTACGACGGTCCCTGAATGCACCTGCAGTGACAGTCAGCTCACGGCACACCGGGGGTAAAAATCCTCAATGAAGAGGTGACTGGTTCACACAGCACACCTGCTGCAGGTAGAGACCAAGCTAACACTGCGCCCCTCCAATAATAACTCAGCCTGTTACAGGAATGCATAGTTTTAATTTCTAAAGATTAGACGCACAGCGGGGGAAATATGAGTTGTTAATGTCCGACGGTCCTTCTTAAGATTTCATCTGAGTTTGTATTATCAGTGATGCACTTTAGCTCGTCACAGTCTCGTTTTCGTCTTGAAAAAACGAGTTGTAGATGAACATTGATCGTATCATTGTGCTGTGATGTGTGTATGTGAGCGCACGTGTTTGTGTGTCTGTGTGCGCATCAAGCGGCAACCTCCGGTCTAAAAATATGAGTCCAATGCGGAAGTGTTAGAAGCTGCAGTTCATCGAGGATCCACTTGAGGCTGGCTCCGGAAGTACCGGACGTCACATACACATGAATGGGGAAAAGACGATCTTTGCAGCATTAATAAACATGTTTACAGCCTGGTACAAAAGATGAGTGTAGTCTGAATAGCTAATTTCTCGATGTCCTCTCACTGTGAGGGGGGTGAATTTTTTTCTAATTCGGTAATTTAGAAGATATTGAGATTACTAGTCTTCCAATGAGAGGCACACCTGCCTGTGGGAACACTGCAGCTGTTGGCTAGGAGGCTCAAAGCCCGCCTCTTTACGTCACACTGGCTCGACAGAAGCAATATGGCTGCCGCAGCCGATTGGTCTCAAAACAGCTCTTCAGAAACAGATGGGTGACGTCACGGATCCTACGTCCATATTTTTTACAGTCTATGGTGCGCATCGGGGCAGAACTCTGCCATGCAATACAGAGAGCAGATGAGCAGAATGACATCCTGTCATGTAAATAAGATCAATAACATAAGGATATTTAGTCTGTTTAATAAAAGAACAAGTTTAAGACCTGATCTATAAGAGAGGTAACCCTCAATTACTTCTGCTGTGATCTGGCGATATGTAGAAAATACAATTTACTGAACTTCCAAGGGGGGCGGCTGCTGCTGTTGGGGGGGCGCCCCACCCCCGCCTGTATAATGGTAGGGAAAAACTGGATTTCTTCTCCTCCTCACACTAGAAACCAAGAGACACTCTATATTGATCCCTATCAGACAACATACTGCTCCATGCAGCAACTTGACTTCATCATGTCTTGAAGCCTGTCTGCAGTCCTGCAACTCATGCATCTTATGTCTCCTCGCTCAACAGGAACCTCCCCATAAAACAGAAACACAGAGACACACTTATGAATATAAACAGTATGTGATATATTTCCATCATTTCCATGCATGCATGTTTCCTGCCGTGTCAAAGATGAATGTTAAGCTCAGCTGTGAGGAAAACGCATCAGTCAGACCGGGTCTTGAAAGCTGCAATCAGTCACAGCGTGTACAGTCTTCGATTATTTGACATCCCTCTGAGCTACTCAAACTCGGCTCAGAGCTCAGCCTCGGTACGTGAAGTCGTTCATCCGGCAACTTCTGCAATCAGACCATCCTGTTATTGAACAAATCTTCAGACTAATTGTGCACCGGGCTGCACTTGAAGTGAATATGCAAGCCTCAGAGAAATCCAAGTTCTGTTCTGAGCTGATCTCCGAGGTCTGATCTTACAATAACCATCTCTTCTTCCTCGTCTGCTGGGTAATGGGACTAATAAATGATGCATTAAAGAATTTGTGGGGAGGAAAGAAAGAAAGACAGAGAGAGAGAGAGAGAGAGATGGAGGGAAGCTGGGAGTAGGAGGCAGAGACAGACGGAAGCTGTGTGTATTCTCCAGTGTACTTGAGGAGTACGTCTGGCAGGAGCTGGGAAGAGAGGCAGGATGGGAAGCTGATCGATTGCAGCTTTATCTCCTGGAAACTTAACAGAATAAGAGAGAGGGAGAGAGACTGAGAGAGAGAGGGAGGCGTCCGCTAACCACAGATCCAGCCATGAGAGCCCAGAGTGCAGCGCTGACATATACTGTGATACACATTCTTTCAAATAGAAAGTTGAGAAATTGATTTAGAAAAAAAAAAAAGACCAAGGTGCTGAGAACTTTCTTCCCAAACTTATGAGAGTACTTCTTTTTACAGACACAAGCAGGATGCAGTGTGCCGTATAGACTTGTGAAGCAATATTTTATTTTTCATTTGACAGTTTTCTTTTCGTGCAGTTTCAACGTGGCGAGACTCTGAGCAGTCACCTGTTCCTGCAGAATGAAAACTCTCAGGAGTATCCAGAGGGTTCGGATCTTTGGTTCTTTCTTGTAAGGAAAGACACCGACAGTCATTACGGCAGGGGTGTCAAACTCATTTCAGTTCAGGGGCCACATTCAGCCCAATTTGATCTCAAGTGGGCCGGACCTGTAAAATCATAACATAATAACCTATAAATAACAAAAACTCTAAATGTTTCCCTTTGTTTGCAAAAAAAAGTACAAGCACATTCTGAAATTTTTTATATTTCATGAACTATCTTTTTACAAAAACAGTTGTTGTATTTCTCGCCATGATGAGTCTCACATAGGGCCATATATTATATTCTTTAAGCCCTGAAACCTGCTGTAAACACACCAAACACACAGGTTACCCATTCACCTGACACAGAGTGTAAAGTTTACTGCAAAAGAACAGATAGATTATACTAGACCTTTATGGACCCCCCCAGCCGGTCCAAAAAGTCTATGATTTTCCACCGAATTATGCAAACTGCAAATATTCTTTTTCTTCACTTTGAGAAAAAAAAGTCCCGGAGTGCCATTCAGGTGCCCCCCCTGTAGGACAAATTTGAAATACCAGTTACATTTATTGAAAAATTGCAGTCAATGTCTTCTCTGTAATTTCAAAAGTCATCCTGTGGGCCGGATTGGAACTTCTGGCGGGCCGTATGTTTGACACCCCTGCATTACAGTTTTCTGAATTCGTATTAAAAAAGGGAATCGTTATCTCAAGGCGCTTTTACAAACATAGGAGGTCTAGACCACACTATGTCAAATTATGAACAGAGACCCAACACCAAGACAGGGTAAGACTCAGTCTGACCCCACCTTAATCCATCATGAGCATTGCACATCGCAGTATTTAGCTAGTTACAGTGGAGAGGAAAAACTTCCTTTTAACAGGCAGAAACCTCCAGCAGGACCAGACTCATGTTAGACAGCCATCATGCCTCGACTGAGTTGGGTCTGGAAAGACAGATAGAGGGGAGTAAAAGAGAGAGAAGTGATAGTGATGAGACGAGTCGTAGAAGCTGTTGCCGCTGGAGTCCAGCACGTCCGTATCAGCTGGAGTCCAAATCGTCCGCAGCAGGAGGACGTCTACGGCAGCTCAGAGGAATCTACGAGACAATGGAGCTCAGGGACTCCAGACAGGTCTATGGTTAGTAACTTTAATGGGACAGGCAGAGTTAAAGTAAGTGATGAAGGGGTTGGGGGGAAGAAGGTGAGCTAGGATCCCAGTGTGTCATTGTGCCAGTTCCCCCGGCAGTCTAGGCCTATAGCAGCATGACAAAAGCTGGTCCAAGCCTGATCCAGCTTAACTATAAGCTTTATCAAAAAGGAAAGTTTTAAGTCTACTCTTAAAAGTGGAGAGGGTGTCTGCCTCCCGGTTGCACAAAGCAACCATGTATTCTACTGTCACTACATCAGAATATATCAAAACATAGGTTAAAATGTTCCAGCTGTAGCATTGTATGCAGAGGGCCACAGATATGGAATGAGCTGGATAACGGGTTAAGAATGTCACACTCCATCTCCATCTTCAAGAAAAAGCTAAAAGTACAACTTGTGGAAATTTAGGATTAATGTACTGACCATATCAATGCACCAACTAATGTATGTATGTAACCACAATATTGGGATTGTCTGTTGTTGTTGTATCTTGTCTATTGCCACTTTATTTGTGGGAAATTGGGCCCCCTATTAAAAGCTTTAAATAGCTTCCTTGGGGTCACCCCTTTCCACACATGCAACCATTCTGAAATGTTTACTGAATAGATATAGATGAAACTAAACTAAACTAAATATGAATCAAATGCAGCCACTGCATGTAACAGTACATGACTGTGGTGAGAGTATGCAGTAGGAGGGGGAATTCATAAGATTTTATCAATGTCAATGCCATTGTTGATTCTGCTTATCAATCCAGTTCCTTATCAATCCTCCTAATGATTCCTGAGTATTTTGTTGAGGGGGAAAAACATAGTTCTTCACAGTCTTCCACACCAAAAGGAACTATTATATTGTTTCTAAAATTATGTCTGCACAAGACTGAACATGAACATATTCAACTTGAACATACTGTCACGGCAACACAACCCTGGCACGAGCTCGGTCTAGGGCATCCAAGCGTTGGCTGCCCGTGCCATACTAAAGAAGGAATCAGGTGGCTGTCGAGTAGGGATGGGCGATACCAGACTTTTTCAATTCGATACGATACCAATATTTTTTGAATAAATTTTACCGATATCGATACCAATACCGATACCTTAATTTCTTGAATGGGTATGCGATTTTTCAAAATAATGGTAATTTTTAGAAAAGAGATCATTACACTTAAAGACAAATTACATGAGACATACCAGCCATTAGTAGCAAATTTATTACAAAAGAAAATAAATCAGTACAATTGAATTTCTCCTTGAGATTAATAAAGTATCTATCTATCTATCTATCTATCTATCTATCTATCTATCTATCTATCTATCTATCTATCTAATATAGTTATATTTTTTTTCTCTAAGATTATGATGTATGATTTAAGACAGACAGGGCAAAAATATATCCTCCACCACTTCATTGGCAGAGGTAATAACTACTAATAATGCCACCTGTACCTGGATAATGTGCTTTGCCTCCCTGAAAACTTTCCTGCAACGTCTTCTGTCGGACAGAGGGTGGCGCAGGAAACTTTGATGAACGGGCTTCTTCTTGCTTTTTTTCTGCCTCCTCAAAACTTTCAGGGTGTGTCGTTTTTAAATGTTTAAAAAGGTTACTGGTATTGCCGCTGTGTGACACTTTCTTGTCACAAATGGTGCACCTTGCTGTGCTCGTGTCCATGGGTGAAAAATAACACCACACCCACGTTTTCTCTCCATTCTGAAGCTCTCGTTGTTGATGCATGCATGTTGCAGAAGTGTGCACAAGTGTGGCTGTGCGCCCGCCGCTGCGCACAAGGTTCTCAAGTCACCTAGGTCATGTGACACGGGCCACTGGCCTCAGTCACCACAGTCATGTGACACGGGCACGGGCCAGCTAAATATATCGAGGATTTTTTTGGCACAAATTAATGAAAACGTTTGGAGTTGATGCAGCCACCCAAGTTGTATAATATCGATATTTTTTAAAAGGAATCGATACCAAATGAGTAGCTTGTGAATATCGAAGTATCGATCCCGTGGTATCGATCCGCGCATCCCTACTGTCGAGCAAAAGGCAAAGGGAAAAGGCGGACCTTACCTGTGCCGACCTCTTTCCAGGACACCATTCACGGCTCCGGGACCAGCTCACGCTGCTTCCTTCTCGTTACCCCTCAGGGTTTCGGATGACAGTTCATATCTAAGGTGACATATATAACACACGACAAAACTCAACGGAAAAAGGGGAAAACTTCGCAAGAATGTCTTTCCACAGCTTCTGACAACGGCGTCTCTTTCTTCTCGCCTCTCCAGCAGGTGTCTGCCTGAGCTAATCAAGACCACAGCGTCACCGTCTCATTGATAAATTGGTCACGTGACCAGGAAGGTCCGCCCACCTGTAGCTCGACAGCCAAACCCCCATACTCTGGACAGTGTTGCCGCAACAATACTGAACAATAGATTGACCTCATTCTCGGCTGTGTGAGTCTGGATGTGGCCCCTGGAGCCTGGAGGAAAAGACTTTGAATTTGGAGAGGAGAAACGCTTTTCCCCCGGGGGTCATCGCAAAGGGTATTTTACCCGCTTTCGGTGCCTCATTTTCGGCCGTGTGAGTCCGGATGTGGACCCAAGAGCCTGGAGGAAAAGATTTTGAATTTGGAAAGGAAAATGCTTTTCCCCTAACATTTGGGGTGTACAATTCCGATGGAGTTGATCAATTGGAACCGGTTCTAAGTTGGATCTGGTTTTCGATTCCCACTCCTAGTATGCACACAGCTGCAGAGCATGTCACAATAACGTCATCAGAGAATGAGTAAGTCTAACTTCATTAGGATATGAACTCAACACTGCACATATTACAAAAGCATTCTAAGAATATGGAAACACACAGCCCAAAACAATGGAGCAAGTTAATGGAATATGAAACCACAATGCATAAAGCCACAGTGCACAACTGCAACTCTGTGAATGTGAAAACAACTCTGCACAGAGCCAGAGTGCCTCCAACAGCAACTGTAGCTGCAATAAATATAAACAAAAGCGATGCACACAGCCATGTTAAGAGATGTATTGCAGGATATCTTCATCAGAGTATGCAAAGAGCACTTTAAAGGTAGAGTGCATTTAAATAGTTTCATCAGAATATCAATCCAGCACTGCACACAGCCAACATGCACAACATATCAGCTTCTTCAAAGCAGAACAACCAGAGAGCGCACTGCAGCGGTGCATTTTGATATCAGAGAATGGAAAGACATGCACACAGCCGGTGTTCATGTTACAGGGCTGGAACCCAAACATTAAAGATTGTCGCACACAGCAGAAGCAAGATATAAAACAAAATTTTGTCTTACTTTTATGTTGTAAAAGCGATGAGGACCTTTTGCTTTTATCCACAGTCTCGTCAGCCCCGTCGACAAAGTCCAGATAAACCCGGGTTCTCCTTATCCATCAGCCTCCAAACAGTCCTGAACTCACGTCCATGAGGGTCAACTTCCTCCTCCTGTGACTTCTGTGCATGTGAAGGTCGAACCCAGAGAAATTAATGAAATTTGGATGTTGGATGTGTTCCAGTTTCTGTCCAAGTGCTATCATCCACTTGAGTTTCAGCAGGCCTCAGCTGTAAGCAGAGAAACAACCCGTGTGACTTCAGAGTCAGTCGACACATGAGGCTGCACTCGTTCACCTGCCATCATTTGTGTAGTTTTCAAAGTCTGGTTCTCCTCTCTGGCTTCTTCTTAGCTTTTCTTTTTCACCTCCTGGTCTTATTTGTCTCTGCAAAATGTCTCTGCAGGACTCTCAAGGAGGGTGGCATGAGGGCAAACTCAGCAGAGCTTTCAATTACAATGATTAGCATGACACATGAAACCAGCATGACACACCTGCAGGGACAGGAACATGGGAGAAAGTTCCTCCTGGTTTCTTCTTCTTGAGTGGTATCCCAGCAGGTTGTACACTGGGGAGTGTAATGCTGCCCTCCACAGGCTAGGTTTTATTACCTCTATTATATTCTGGCATACAGACCAGTTGATTTTAAAAAATGTATAATCGCTCTGACAATTAATGGAAATTGCGTATCAGAGGAAAAGATAGATGTGAAGGAAGAGATAGAGAAACCCAGATCCGATAAATCTCTGAATAATTGCCGCCTTTCATGTATATATTTATATCTGCAACAGGAGAAAACAACATGCTCAATTGTCTCTTGGTCTTCTTCTACTACCTCTGATATAATTCCTCCTGGCTTTAATGGGTGTTCAATTAATGCATGGGGTGCACCATTACCCAAGAAAGTGGACCTCAGTATTTATCTTAAGACAAAGGGAATGAAAGACATCATTACATTAATGTTTACACCTTCACTTAACTAAATAGCATCTTTAACAGGTCAGTAATATCCTTCCAGTGACTGAGGGATGCAGAAAATGACCAAGAATAAAACCCCTCCACCTGGTGCAGCCTAGTGATGTCACAGGTTACATCATCAACTGTTTAGAAAAAACAGGAAATGCTGGCTCCGCCCCTTTTGGCAGGTGGAACTCATGGGGATCCAAAGCAGAGGAACACACACAGGTAAGTCTCTGTAATGTGTAGGCCTTTAACTGCATAAGATGAAGTGTGAAACCTTCATGACGTAAAAGATTAAAAGTAGTGATGGTGAGATGAAGCCTCATGAGGCATCGAACCACTTGAGCCAATTGGTTCGAGAAAGGGTTCATTTCTCGAAGCTTCATGTGCACACGAAACCACCTACTGGCCAGGTGGATAATCACAGGCAGCTGGATCTAATCCACATAATGTGTGATGCATTGAATTTTTGTGTCTGCTATGGGAATGACTATGAATTACAAAAAATCTATGACAAAATCATTTCTGTGCATAAATGATCATATATGTGTATGATAAATTAGTTTTGAATGTATTCTGTGTGTGTACATTTTCCCAAAATGTTATTATCATATGATATGGCAGGTTGTGTAATTATATTTTTCTGTCACTTTAGGAAAATGGCATTGGCATAAGCAGGCAGAGGACAGTAAAAGTGATTGTGGAACTATATGCTTGTGTTATCAAATCAAAATGTTACCACACAGGGGAAATCCTCCTCTTTTTTTTTATTTTTTAAGTTATATTTTTTGGGCTTTGACACCTTTTATTTATAGAGGAGAGGACAGTGTAGAAACTGGGAGAGAGTGAGGAAAAAAATGCAATTAAAAAGCCACAAGTTGGACTCAAACCTGGGCCTAATGTTTCATGGGCGTGCACTTCACCATTAGGCCAAGACCGCACCAGGGTCACAACAGGTCCACACCTCATTTCCCTCTTTCTAGCTGGCTCCGTCCCTCCGTTTTTACCTGTCCTCCTCTCCTCACGCCTAAAGGCTGATTTATACTTCTGCGTCGAACTGACGGCGTAGCCTACGCCGTAGGTCTGCGTAGCTCCCGTACCTACGCAGAGGCCTACGCACCTCCTCCAAAATGTAACTCCGCGTAGAGCCGACGCGGACCGCAAGCCCTGTGATTGGTCCGCTCGGCGGCTTTGTCTTTCCCGCATTCACAGCACTTCCGGGATCCCGGACATCGGCCACACATCGGCCGTGTATTTCATGTCCTCCTCTCTATTCTTCATGTAATCATGTCTGTATGATAAACAGCAACATGTATCAGCTGTAGATTAGCATAACACGCTCTGAATCGATGTGGAAAAGTAAACAGAGATCGTAGCGGGGCCGGAAGTAGGAGACCGGCTATCAGAGAGACCGCACTGCCCTCAGGCGTTTCGGTGGAGAATTACTGCGCGACACGGACACATCGACGCAGACGTATGTGGGGCTCATGTCCGCGTCAGCCCCTGCTGCGTAGGGGCGACGCAGAAGTATAAATCAGCCTTAAATCTTCAAACCACTTGCCGAAGCAGTCACGTGGTACAGCCGGGCAACGAGGCTTCGGACGTCATCATTTTCGGCTCCTCCCCTCAATGAAACAAGCCTCGATACGCGCTTCACGGAAACGCCCCCTCCATTACTCGACACACGCTTCGAAGCCTCGGCACATCTTGTAACATCACTAATTAAAAGCTCAGAAGCATCATGATCTGAAAACACAGTCACATAAGGTGTCTTGTTAAACTTGAGACAGGCCTCTTAATGTTGGTCTGTACTGCAAACACACCTCACAGATATTCAAAATGTCTAATGTCTAAAAAAAATTAAAGGTAGCAAATGGTTTTTTTTCTCACAAATTGGGATTACTGGGTGTGTGTATGAAACTCTCTAAACTGTCAGGATGAATGAAGCCGTTTCTGAAGCACCGGTGACATTCAAAGCCTCAAAGGTCACCGGTCACGTGACATTTCATGTAAGATGCAAGCTCTGACACTTTGTACTGATGCAGTGTGGTTCACTTGGAGCTTCACTATCATCCACTCACTTCTAAAGGAGAGGAAGTGCTGCAGTATTAAAATGCAAAGGTGAATCATTGCAGATTCAATAAATGAAAACAGTGATGAAGTCAGCTTAGTGTCTCTGGCCTCCCTGCTAGATATTTATGTATTGAGTGTATCTGTTATTTTTGCTTATATTAAACTCTTAGGTGTTAATCCTCCAACGCTGCTTTAATTCTGTATCAAATGCAGGTTTTTAGATTTCATATTTCATATATTTTCTCTTTTAATCTTTTTTCTTTGGTTAGTTTTATTCTTCTGGCTTTGTTTTATTTCTTTGACTTCTATATGTGTTGATTTTAATGGTGTTTTTTTTACTTGTTTTATTCCTTTTCATCTTTCATGGTTAAATTTTTTACATTTTTAATTTATTAAACAATTTTAAATTAAATACAATTTTCTTGAACAATTCCCCATATTTCTCTTTTACTTTAATTTATTTTATTTTATATATTTTTTATTTTATAGCACTTTGTTACCTAGTTTTTAAAAGTTATATATAATAATAATAATAATAATAATAATAATAATAATAATAATAATAATAATAGTAATACATTTTATTTATATAGTGCTTTTCACAGAACTCAAAGACACTTCACAAATAGCACACAATAAAAGACACAATAAAAGAAACAAGTTAGAAACACAGTGGAAATAAAACATTAACAGTTAAAAGCAGTTCTGAAGAGGTGTGTTTTGAGGTGGGATTTGAACCCACCTGTTCCTGAGCTCTGTTTTGAAGCATATATAAAAACTTTATTATTATTATTGTTATTATTACTAGTCAAAGGTGCTTTCTTTTTTCTCCTCCGTCTCTCCTTTTTCTCTTCAACCCTTCATTTTAAAGTTCTCTGCCCATCTTTTTTATTTAAGCCACAAAATTTCCTGTTTTTTGTCCATCTTTTCACCTGCCATCTTAAGAAGAGGGGATGGGTAATGAGTGTTTGATAATTAAGATTTGTTCACAAAAATCACAACAGTCATATTTAATCTTACTTTTGTATGCAATGTAATTCTAAACAAACCAAGCAGCCCATAGTAAGATATTTTCCCAGTGTCTGGATGCCACTGAGTCTCTGCTGGAATGGATTACCCCATAAAAACCATCCTGCTGTAAATCACACTTTACTTCATCTTTGTTAACATGTTGTGAATATGTAACTTAAAGCTCTTTTAAGGAGCTTTTGATCAGTGTCAATTTTGGTGGACTGTATAATAAATGGACATATGTATCCATGTCACACCCATCTGTTCCTGAGCTCTGTTTTGAAGCCGATCGTTGGCGGGTGCCATATTGGAAATGTTGAACTCATCCTAACTTCAGTCGAGCCAGTGTGACGTAAGGCGGGCCTTTATCCTCTTTGCTAACAGCTACAGTGTTCCCGCCTGTCAATCAAGTCAGCCACGCCCTTATTTGGGCAAACCTTGAAGGTTAATATCTTAAAAAATAACAAGTTATAAAAATAAAAAAAAAACGTACAGTGTGTGCTGATAGAGAAATGAGCTCTTCAGACTAAAAACATTTTTTTGAACCAGGCTGTAAACATGTTTATTTCTGCTGTAAAGATCGTCTTCTTTGAATGGGTGTGTATGTGGTTTCCTGTGTTTCTGCAGCCAGCCTCTAGTGGACACTCAAGGAACTGCAGCTTTTAGCACTTCTGCATTGGCTCCATATTTTGAGACTGGAGGTTGCTGCTTGGTGATTAAACATAATTTAGGACGTTGCTGATTTAACTGAAAGGCGTTATTAGTTGGAGTCAACATTTCCAATATGGCGGCCTCCATCTTTGAGCTTCAGAATGCCTCTTCAAAACCCAGTGAGTGATGCCACTGAGGCTACATGATTTACACAGCCTTTGAGGCAGCATCATATATAAAGTACAATAAACACACCTACACATATTTGCATGCACACCTACAAACAAAGAAAAAAAATCAGACACACATGTTGAATGGGTGTGTATGTGGTTTCCTGTGTTTCTGCAGCCAGACTCTAGTGGACACTTAAGGAACTGCAGTTTTTAACACTTCTGCATTGGCTTCATGTCTAGCGGCACCACTATGAATTTCAGTGTGCGTCATAATCTGTTTAAAACTCCTAACAGGAGCTTTAATATTCATAACAACATCTTATTGTTAGCATGTCAGTTTATCTGAACGGTTTTCAGTTGTTTTTGTTTGCAGTTTTTTAATCAGGTTTCTGCCCAAATAACAATTGATAAGTTGTCCCCTTTCATAAAGTGTCAGACTCCTGAGTGCCATTCTTCATTATCTCATGAAAATAAATCCATTTAATACACTCACTAATCCTCAAGCAGGGTTTAATTAAGGCACTGTGCAAAGATTAAGCACCTTTCAAGAGAAAGTGGCGACTAATGCCTCAATCTCCTGCATCTCAACACCACACTATTAACCTAAACCACAAACAGCTTCTGTTTGTTTCAGTCTTGTAGGTGAGTTTTAATTAAAAACACAGCACCTATGAACATGCATACACTAACACACACTCTCAGAAAGCAGTTATGCACGTGCACAGACTCTGACTGTATTCTCAGCACGACTCCACAAACAGCCGTTAATCACCTGTGCTCCGTGTGTGCAGCGGGGTCCTGATCCCCTGCGCTGTCACTGGCTTCATGCAGAGAGGCTTGCTTTTAAAGAGAGGAGACAGGAAATGGGAATCTGTTCAACCAAGGCCTATTGGCAAATTACAGTCCCCTCTCTGCATCCCTGCAGACGCTGGGTGGCATTTTTTATTGCTGGAAATAAGGTTGTAAATGAAAAAGGGGATAAAGAGTAGAGGATGTCAAGCTCGGGTAAATGCATTGAAATCAAAAGGACTGTTTTAGCTACTCAGTTTCATTTGCAACGGATTTGGTTCCCAAAACGGAAAAGTGTGTGAAATTGAAAAATAAGTGAACACTGATGGTATCATGGCTCGGAAAAATGCCTCCTAGAGGTGGTACTAATGGGTCTCAAAGCACAACAGATTAGAGTTACGTGTCCAGTTCATCTCTGATCCGTCACAGCACCAGATCTGATACAGTTTTTAATCTAGTCAATGTGTTAACTTCCACTGGATCCGCTCTGTTGCGTTCCATCTGCAGGTCGGTGTCCTCCGGATCAGATACACAAGACTTCTATTTCTGCAGGATGCCGGAGCACGACGCATCAATCTCAACAGAGCAGATGGAGCAGGACAGGAAGTCAGGCACCAAAACTAAATGAAAGCATCTGGTTAGGGGCACTGGTGGCCTAGCGGTTTTAAGCGGCCCACGTACAGAGGCTACAGTCCTCGTTGCAGGGGTTGCTGCATGTCTTCCCCCACTCTCTACTCCCCACATTTCCTGTCTATAAAATAAAGGCAATAAGGCAAAAAGAATATAACTTTAAAAAACATCTGGTTAAATTTCAGAATAAAACACACCTTAGGCCACACTAAGAAGAAATAAAATATGGATACATTTAAAATCTGGGACTTATAAATGAACAGAAAGCCTACAAAAGTATTCTTCAAACATTTATAAATGTGGGAGATGCGTTTCATCAAGAAAAAATTTACTTTATTTCAAGACCTAAATGTCAGTAGGCCAGTATTTGGGGCATGTTCTCCCAATAAGCAAGGCCCTCTTTACACCTTTTTTTTCTGCAGGCCTTTCTTTGCAGCATGAGGGTGAAATGCTCCAAGACTTTAGAAGTTTTCAGACTCAAAAGTGTTGCATCGGTTATGCCATTTTGCTAAGTTTGCAAGTCGATTCCAGATCACTGTTTTGCATGCTAACTTCTCAGCAGAGTTACAGCCAAATTCCACCAGATCTGTGTCGATAGATTTCTATTCTACTCAATGTGTTAACTTCCACTGGATCCGCTCTAGTGCGTTCAGGCTGCGTCTCTGATCCAGCAGGTCAGAGCCCTCCGGATCAGATACACAAGACTTCCTATTTTTGCCGGATGCTGTAGTACGACGCATCTATCTCAACAGAGCAGATGGAGCGGGACAGGAAGTCAGGTTTCACCAAAACAAAATGAAAAGATCTGGTTACTTGCGCTAGTGGCTTAGCGGTCTAGGCGCCCCACGTACAGAGGCTACAGTCCTGGTCGCAGGGGTCGCTGGTTCAATTCCCGGCCGGTCGACCATTTCCTGCATGTCTTCCCCTGCTCTCTACTCCCCACATTTCCTGTCTCTATTCAGCTGTCCTATAAAATAAAGGCAAAAAGGCCCAAAAATATATAACTTTAAAAAACATCTGGTTAAATTTCAGAATATAACACACCTTGGGCCGCACTAAGAAGAAATAAAATATGGATACATTTAAAATCTGGGACTTATAAATGAACAGAAAGCCTACACAAGTATACTTCAAACATTTATAAATGTTGGAGATGCATTTCATCAAGAAAAAATGTACTTTATTTCAAGACCTAAATGTCAGTGGGCCAGTATTTGGGGCATGTTCTCCCAATAAGCAAGGCCCTCTTTACACCTTTTTTTCTGCAGGCCTTTCTTTGCAGCATGAAGGTGAAATGCTCCAAGACTTTAGAAGTTTTCAGACTCAAAAGTGTTGCATCGGTCACTGCCATTTTGCTAAGTTTGCAAGTCGATTCCAGATCACTGTTTTGCATGCTAACTTCTCAGCAGAGTTACATCCAAATTCCACCAGATCTGCATCCTGGCTGCGTCTCTGATCCAGCAGGTCGGAGCCCTCCGGATCAAATACACAAGACTTCTATTTCTGCAGGATGCCGGAGCACGACGCATCAATCTCAACAGAGCAGATGGAGCGGGACAGGAAGTCAGGTTTCACCAAAACTAAATGAAAGCATCTGGTTAGGGGCACTGGTGGCCTAGCGGTTTTAAGTGGCCCACGTACAGAGGCTACAGTCCTCGTTGCAGGGGTTGCCGGTTCAATTCCCTGCCAGTTGACCTTTTCCTGCATGTCTTCCCCCGCTCTCTACTCCCCACATTTCCTGTCTATAAAATAAAGGCAATAAGGCCAAAAATATATAACTTTAAAAAACATCTGGTTAAATTTCAGAATAAAACACACCTTGGGCAGCACTAAGAAGAAATAAAATATGGAAACATTTAAAATCAGGGACTTATCAAATCACAGAAAGCTTACAAAAGTATACTTACATACATTTATAAATGTGGGAGATGCGTTTCATCAAGAAAAAATGTACTTTATTTCAAGACCTAAATGTCAGTAGGCCAGTATTTGGGGCATGTTCTCCCAATAAGCAAGGCCCCTTTACACCTTTTTTTCCGCAGGCCTTTCTTTGCAGCATGAGGGTGAAATGCTCCAAGACTTTAGAAGTTTTCAGACTCAAAAGTGTTGCATCGGTCACTGCCATTGTGCTAAGTTTGCAAGTCGATTCCAGATCACTGTTTTGCATGCTAACTTCTCAGCAGAGATACATCCAAATTCCACCAGATCTGCATCCTGGCTGCGTCTCTGATCCAGCAGGCCGGAGCCCTCCGGATCAGATACACAAGACTTCTATTTCTCCCGGATGCCGGAGCACGACGCATCAATCTCAACAGAGCAGATGGAGCAGGACAGGAAGTCAGGCACCAAAACTAAATGAAAGCATCTGGTTAGGGGCACTGGTGGCCTAGCGGTTTTAAGCGGCCCACGTACAGAGGCTACAGTCCTCGTTGCAGGGGTTGCCGGTTCAATTCCCTGCCAGTCGACCTTTTCCTGCATGTCTTCCCCCGCTCTCTACTCCCCACATTTCCTGTCTATAAAATAAAGGCAATAAGGCCAAAAGAATATAACTTTAAAAAACATCTGGTTAAATTTCAGAATAAAACACACCTTAGGCCGCACTAAGAAGAAATAAAATATGGATACATTTAAAATCTGGGACTTATAAATGAACAGAAAGCCTACACAAGTATACTTCCATACATTTATAAATGTGGGAGATGCATTTCATCAAGAAAAAGTGAACTTTATTTCAAGACCTAAATGTCAGTAGGCCAGTATTTGGGGCATGTTCTCCCAATAAGCAAGGCCCTCTTTACACCTTTTTTTCTGCAGACCTTTCTTTGCAGCATGAGGGTGAAATGCTCCAAGACTTTAGAAGTTTTCAGACTCAAAAGTGTTGCATCGGTCACTGCCATTTTGCTAAGTTTGCAAGTCGATTCCAGATCACTGTTTTGCATGCTAACTTCTCAGCAGAGATACATCCAAATTCCACCAGATCTGCGTCCTGGCTGCGTCTCTGATCCAGCAGGTCGGAGCCCTCCGGATCAAATACACAAGACTTCTATTTCTGCAGGATGCCGGAGCACGACGCATCAATCTCAACAGAGCAGATGGAGCGGGACAGGAAGTCAGGTTTCACCAAAACTAAATGAAAGCATCTGGTTAGGGGCACTGGTGGCCTAGCAGTTTTAAGCGGCCCACGTACAGAGGCTACAGTCCTGGTCGCAGGGGTTGCCAGTTCAATTCCCTGCCAGTTGACCTTTTCCTGCATGTCTTCCCCCACTCTTTACTCCCCACATTTCCTGTCTATAAAATAAAGGCAATAAGGCAAAAAGAATATAACTTTAAAAAACATCTGGTTCAATTTCAGAATAAAACACACCTTAGGCCGCACTAAGAAGAAATAAAATATGGATACATTTAAAATCTGGGACTTATAAATGAACAGAAAGCCTACAAAAGTATACTTACATACATTTATAAATGTGGGAGATGCGTTTCATCAAGAAAAAATTAACTTTATTTCAAGACCTAAATGTCAGTAGGCCAGTATTTGGGGCATGTTCTCCCAATAAGCAAGGCCCTCTTTACACCTTTTTTTCTGCAGGCCTTTCTTTGCAGCATGAAGGTGAAATGCTCCAAGACTTTAGAAGTTTTCAGACTCAAAAGTGTTGCATCGGTTATGCCATTTTGCTAAGTTTGCAAGTCGATTCCAGATCACTGTTTTGCATGCTAACTTCTCAGCAGAGTTACAGCCAAATTCCACCAGATGTTTCGATAGATTTCTATTCTACTCAATGTGCTAACTTCCACTGGATCCTCTCCGTTGCATTCAGGCTGTGTCTCTGATCCGGGAGGTCAGAGCCCTCCGGATCAGATACACAAGACTTCCTATTTCTGCAGGATGCCGGAGCACGAGGCATCAGTCTCAACAGAGCAGATGGAGCGGGACAGGAAGTCAGGTTTCACCAAAACAAAATGAAAACATCCGGTTAGGGGCATTGGTGGCCTAGCGGTCTGAGCGCCCGACATTCAGAGGCTACAGTCCTTGTCGCATGGGTCGCAGGTTTGATTCTCGGCTGGTCGGCCATTTCCTGCATGAATTCCCCCGCTCTCTACTCCCCACATTTCCTGTCTCTCTTCAGCTGTCCTATAAAATAAAGGCCAAAAAAATATATAACTTTAAAAAACATCTGGTTAAATTTCAGAATAAAAGGCCGCACTAAGAAGAAATAAAATATGGGTACATTTAAAATCTGGGACTTATAAATGAATAGAAAGCCTACACAAGTATACTTCCATACATTTATAAATGTGGGAGATGCGTTTCATCAAGAAAAAATGTACTTTATTTCAAGACCTAAATGTCAGTAGGCCAGTATTTGGGGCATGTTCTCCCAATAAGCAAGGCCCTCTTTACACCTTTTTTTCTGCAGACCTTTCTTTGCAGCATGAAGGTGAAATGCTCCAAGACTTTAGAAGTTTTCAGACTCAAAAGTGTTGCATCGGTCATGCCATTTTGCTAAGTTTGCAAGTCGATTCCAGATCACTGTTTTGCATGCTAACTTCTCAGCAGAGTTACAGCCAAATTCCACCAGATGTGTCGATAGATTTCTATTCTACTCAATGTGCTAACTTCCACTGGATCCTCTCCGTTGCGTTCAGGCTGTGTCTCTGATCCAGCAGGTTGCAGTCCTCTGGAACAGAAACACAAGACTTCTATTTTTGCTGGATACCGGAGCACGATGCATCAATCTCAACAGAGCAGATGGAGCGGGACAGGAAGTCAGGTTTCACCAGATCGTATTTCACTTAACTACAACAACAAACCAAAGTCATGATGAGCGGAGCCAGGCCTGGAGTCAACAGGTCAGAGGTTTTTTCAGAGGACCAGAAAGACAACATGGATGAGGAGAGGAGGAGGAGGAGAATCCTTGATTCAGTGATTACAGCGGGGAAACCTCGGTCACATGACTCCAGCTGTCCGGCGGTTCTGCAGTGGATCAGAGACAGATCGGACACAGATCTGGTGGAAGTCCTGGGTTACACCTTTTCCTCTAACATCAAGTTTCCTCTGTTGGTTCTTGTCCTGCTCGTAACAGCACCACAGGAAAAATGTGCTGCACAATTTATGGATTCTGTCAAATGCAACATAACCAATTTTTATTCATCATACAGATTTTATATTGCTTTCGTTTGAGCCCGTCTTGTTAAAATAAAATGAAATAGTAATTTAAACAAAGACAAACAGGCGCCACGATAAAAGAATCCTCTCTTCTTCTTACGAGGGTATTAAACTGAAACAGATACGGCCCGCTGAGATGTATGAATTCACATCCACCCATAAAATAAAGACAGACTTTTCATCTGAGATTTATGTCTCTCGCTCTGAGATACGGGGCTCTGAGGTGACGATACATTTTGATGTAGCTCTGTTGCTCAGGCCCCAAAAATGTGTGATAATCAGAGACCTCAGGGCCCTCGCCACAGATGGAATCCAGATTGCATGGCTTGAAATGGGCAATTGTACCCAGTATGCACAGGAATGCAAGCATAAGAAGGAGTTATTAGTGACCCAGGCTCGCTCTGATCTTCAGTCCTCTGCTGCAGCCTGTCACATTCTCGTCTTGCATACATGGTTTTCTCCAAAGCAGGGAGTAGTCGTAAAATATAAATGATCATATAGGAGCGTGTTGTTCCAGACGAAATGATGCAGCTCTTTTATAAAAGCTCAAGAAAATGTCTGTTTTAAGGTCCCAGAAACAGACTTCACCGCTGACCACAGAGATCTATGTGTTCACTAAAGCAATGTGTCTTCTTCTGGTACAGGACTTAAATCATACCCGCTTGCCTGGCAGTGACATCTGGTAATATGTACGTCCAGTGGGGGACAACATCCGTCTGAACCTTGGACGTCACCTTGAGAAACTCCAAATGAAGGGGCACCAAGTCCAGCCCAGCAGGCTGCTCCCGGGCCAGTCCCTGTGATTGAGGTGAGAGAACCAACCAATCCACACATGGCACCAGACACACCTGAGCCCAATTCCCTCATTGCAAAGCCTTGCTGCGAATTAATTCATGCAGTTATCCATGCCTGCTGGCAAGACTTGCAACACTGACACAGAGAAGGCAGAGCCCCCAAAAAAGAGACACGATGTCAGCTCTGCCAACCAAGAAGGTGTCTGCTGTTAAAACTGGGCAACTTCACCGTTAACAGGAAGTGGTTAGTTTGAGAAAACTTGCAGGCAGGGTGACCAAACGCTCAACTTTACTGTGCCCTGCAGCAGGCTTACTTATTCACAGATCTCAAAACTGGACAGCTTGCAAACTCTCTTGTGGTAAAATGTGACTTTGGAGTAAACAAACATGGCGGATGACAGGATGGTTCTTGCTACATCCATTGTGGTAGCAAACCAATTGGTCCTGCGCTTCTGACATCGTTTACTTTAATGCTTCATATTTGCTCTTGTCATATTGCAATTGCTGTTCTTATTGTGCTTCCTCCTTCAGTCTGCTTGCTTCCAAATTAGCTATCGTTAATTCCCATAGACTGTATTATAAATGGAGGTAGTCTCTGTGACGTCACCCATCTGTTTCTGAAGCCCTGCTTACATACATAATATGAATAAATAAATATATATAGGTAAAAATAAATGTGTGGATAAGAGATGGAAAATTGTAAAAAAAAAAGAACTTAATAATAAAATAGTAACATGATCAATTGTAATAGGTAATAAAAAAAAATGAATAATATAATAAAATATAATAACAACATAATCCGACAATATGATATAATAATAATAATAATAAAAATAATAATAATAATAATAATAATAATAATAATAGTAATGATTTAATCGCAATAATTCAATAATTATAATAGTAATATTTTTTCTTGTATGTTTGTATTACTATTTCTTCTTTTCAACTTGTATGCTTTTTTTATTTTTGTATTGTTTTACTTTTACATGTAAAAAAGACATCAAATAATAATAATAATTAAAGCCGCAAGCGGCGATGAACGGGCCCTCGCACACCCGCAGCCGCCGCCTACGCGAGCCACTGCCACATACGCGAGCCGCCTGATATTAGTTCCCACGTGATGCGAAAGCATGATCTGAGAGTATACGCTGGCTTAGGTGCAAATGTTCCAAGTTTCTGGGAGATTGACAAGAAAACCTCCAAACTTGACAGTGTGCCAAACACACAATTTAGTCTGAACAGAATTCCTTTAATCATTTTTACATTTTCACATTGAAATCTGTATGTGCGTTGATGCGCTGTCTGAAAGTCAAAGGAAATTCAAATAAGAGTATTTGAAGAATATCTAAAAAATTTAGCCCAAAATAACAATATAACACAATAATAACAGTAATAGTCCTTTATTTCCAGATGTGCAGCTTGACTCATCACAACAGATTTTTGCTGCTTGATCTCCTTCCTTGCTGTTTAAATGAGTTCTGCAGGGCTTTTTTCTCACTTGCATTTTGATGTAACGCCTAAACACATGCCACGCCCACAATTTTAATCAGAACAGAATTCTTTAAACACTAATTTGATCCTCAATATGTCTGCTATAGAATGTGCTTTGTTTGGACTGAATCGAATAAAAACTCTAGGAGAAGCTCTCAAAAGTATGCACCCTTATTTTGGCATTTTTGCTGCTGGATCTCCTTCCTTGCTGTTTAAATGAGTTCTGCAGGGCTTTTTTCTCACTTGCATTTTGATGTTACGCCTAAACACATGCCACGCCCACAATTTTAATCGGACCAGAATTCTTTTAACACTAATGTAATCCTCAATATGTGTGCTATTGAATGTGCTTTGTGCTTTGGACTGAATTGAATAAAAACTCTAGGAGAAATGAGCAAAAGTATGCACCCTTATTTTGGCTGCGTTTTTTATGTTCAAAGCTAGGTGGCGCTCTTCCTGTTGAGTTTGGGATATGGGTTGCACTGTGTTTTTTGTGCGTCCTGATGCCATAAATATGTGTACATTTTTTCATGCATGTAGCTCAAAATTGGCGACGCGCACCGTGTTATTTTTACCCCTAGGGGGCGCTACTGAATTTTTTTTTCTGAGACCCATAAATTCATACATTTTTCGCCGATGAGTGTGCAAAAATACTCGCGCTTTCATTCACGTTCAGGGGGCCAAAAGTCCCCTAGAAGACGCGGACAAATAATAATAAGAATCCTTAGGGTTACAAGAGGGCCTTCGCCCCCGGTGGCCCGGCGGTGCTCGGGCCCTAATAATAATAATAATAATAATAATGATAATAATAATAATACACATGTATAATATAAAGCCTCAGAACATCCCTCAAAATGACCAATAATCTATTTGTAGTTAAATAATGTACTTAGCTGTTTTTTTCTTGTTGTATCCTTTTGTAAAAGTCCTAATTATTTGCCCTGTTTGATAAATACCACGTGGATTCGCATGATTAAGGTCTATCTGTGGCGTTGTTCCAATGGAAGCAGGGTTTGTGCCACACAGAGACTGCAGTGCTCACTGCCTTTGATATCCCAAAGCTGCCTCAGGTCTGAGGAAAGTTTAAGTTTTGACATGTTGCACCCAGAGCACAGCTGATAATGAGTAGAGGGATGTGGTTATCCTAGCGTGTTGTTAAGCTTCACAGAACCCAGTGAAAATAAGAAGACAGTTCATGCCCTCTGAAGGCCTCGACCAGAAAGATGAAGCCTACAGAAAATTTTTTTGAAAAGTATCTTTATTATCACATCCATGTCTGCTCGTTTAGGATG
>NC_048276.1:2890356-2915356 GCF_009762535.1 Notolabrus celidotus
CTGTGAGGATGTAATGTGTGATTTCAGTGTGTAAAAAAAGGGGGAAGTGGTTTGTTGAGGTTTGAAGTGTTTTTAAATATTCATGTGACAAAAACCAAATGCTGTTCACCTCTGAACCTGGAGGGAAAGTGAAGCTGGAGATGGAGGCTGGCTGCTTAGAGTGAGTGCTGCAGATGGAGGAGATTTTTCATAATGCAGAGGTGGAAAGTTAGATCTGTTGTGGATATTTCTTGTGGCATTTAGAGTATAATTTTGATTACTTTTTGAATCTGCAGCCAGCAGCTCAACACTGAAATAATACTTATCCTCATATCTCCGAAAAGGCTCCATGAAGACCTAACGTTTAGTTCCATCCAGGACTTGAATCCCTGTCTCCTTAAGGCGTTTTTCAACCAGAGGGACTTTACCCCTGACATACGTGCGTTTCAACCGGTGGACCCAGGGTCTAAATTTAGTTCAGGGGTAGATAGTCTCCCCTCTGAAAAGCCCCTGCTAGGGAGGTAGTACTTTTCGGGGAGCAGGGCCTGCAATGCTGAACGTGTCTGATTGGTAGATTAACCCCAGTGTTTTTATTCCGCCCGCCGTCCACAATAACATCACACACATCTGTGATTCTCTTGATTTCTCTTTCTTTCATTAGTTATTATTTGTTCTATCTTTTTTGTATGTGTGTGTACTTTTCAAAAGAAGAAGCTGTGATTCTCTTGATTTAGCAGCTTGTAACAGTAGTCTTCTCTCAGCCCACCGTGAATGCGTCTCTCCTCCCGGTGTTCCGGTTTTAAAAGTGACCCTGTAAACTGGAGACCTTCAGCTGAACGTGTCAGTGTTTGTGGAGTTTACACAGCTGTTGAAACACAGAGGGAGTTCCTGGGAATGCAAACTAGTTTAGTTTTTATTAAGATTTCAAAATATCCTCATCAGATATTTAATGATGGTCTAAAGACGTTTATGAGGGATGCATCCGGCTGAGAGTCTCCAGTTAACAGGGTCGCTGTTTAAACCAAAACACCGGCCGATCTCTGCCACGGCTTTTTGAGTTCAAAAGGATTTTAAAGCCGTGTTGAAACGTCTTTGCTACTTGCGCTTATCTCCTCTCACGTGTTGATTCATTCATTTCTTTTTCCATGTTTTTAACCACAGGTGCAAAATTTTCACTTTTTTTCCAAGTTTTTTCTGCTTTTGGAACACAATTTCAAATTTGGGGAAAATTAATTTTTTCGACAGGCTCCGGGTCAACTTTTTTGTCAAATCTTTTTTGTAAATTTTTTTTTGGTCAAATTTTGTTTTGTCAAAAAAAAAAAAATATCAACATTTTTTTTTTCAATTTTTTTTTTTCAATTTTCTTGTCAAAAATTTTTTTTCCAAAAAATTTAAAAAATATTTTGTTTTATTTTGTTTTCCAATTAAAATTTTGTTTTCAAAAATATTTTTTCAGAGTTTTTTGTTTCAAAATTTTCCAAAAACTATTCACAGTCATTGTTTTTCCATCTGTGATTCACTTGATTTCTCTTTCTTTCATTAGTTTTTATTTGTTCTATCTTTTTTGTATGTGTGTGTACTTTTCTTTTTTCGTCACTGGCCTGATTTGCACAATCTACCCGGTTGAAATGCAGACAACAATGGGGGCACAGGAACCTTTTAGTTCAGGGTAAAGTAGTTCTGGGGGCTAAAGGACCCCCGAACACTTTGTGGAAATGCACCTTTTAGTGTGAATAAGCTTTAGTTCCTAGCAAACTTTGAATGTCTCACAGTAAGTCTCATTAAGCCATCTTGTAGGTCGAGTACGGCTCTACTACAAGCTGGCATATGATTCCCTTACGACCAAAAGCCCCCCCACACTCCCCCACGATGACATTTATGCAACACTTTGAGGTAATGTGAAATGATCTCCTCTGTAAACCACTTCAAACCTGCACCTGTTAGCACTTGCTCAAATCACTTTAATGAAGTCATAAAACCTCTGCTCCAGCAGCCATGCAGAGTCTCTGTGGCTGTGCTGTATACACGATGCCGGTGTGTAGGTAATCTGAAGTTTGTATAAAATATCTGGAGTCATAAGTTTTGTTTTTGTGCACAGCAGGAGTAAAATAATGACATTAAACGTGACTCGGAATTTGATTTATTTCTGCAACCTGTTTCCAGGCAGCACCGTCTGTGCATGAAGAAGTGATCTGTTGTTTGTTTGTTTTAACTAAATCTTAATTTTAAGAAAAGAGAGAGCGAGACAGAGAAACAAAGTTGGACCTTTACACGGGCAAGGATTTGATACTGCTGCATGAGGCGTTTTATTTTAAAGGAGCATCAGACGAGTCATCTCAGGCTCAGCTGAGGTTCACAAGGAATGGTCACACACAAGGCTGATGCTTTGTTTTCAAACTTACATGAGGTGATCATATTATGTGCACATCACTGAAGACCTCACCTGGACCACCAACACCGCATCACTGGCCAGGTTCAGGTTCAGGTTACTCTATTTGTACCCGTAGGTAAACTTGTTTTGCAGCCAGTGAGATGTTAAGTCGATACAAAGTTACAAGATAGACTTCAGACAGAACAAACTACTTAATGTGCAAAACATACAAAAATATCTTAAAACTAATCTAACACTAAATATGGTGAAATGAATAAACATGATAAAATGATAAAAGTGCTCAAGGTTCCATTTAAAAAGCATATCAGAGAACAGTCAACCAATAAAAACGATAGAATCACATGAATAAATAAGACACTCTGGGCTCAAGTCATAAGATTGGAGGCTGACTGTGTGGGAAAATAAAAAGCTATTGCTTGTTCAGCTTAGTGATAGCAGCAGGAACAAAGCTTTTCTTGTGACGCTGTGTCCTGCACCTTGGGACTAAAAACCGTCGTCCAGAGTGTAGAAGCTGGAAATCACTGAGCAGAGGGTGTGAGGCATTATTTAAAATAGAGGTGGCTATCCGCTGTACCTGATTAGTGTACAGGGATGCTGTGGATGCCTGTGGCTCACCAATCAATTTGCTTGACCATTTAACAATCTGGTTTAAAGAGTTCCTTTCCTTCAGAGTGATTTGGCCAAACCATGAGACTAAAGAAAAGGACACAATAAAAGGTAGAACATGGTCATGATTGTTCAACAACGTGAAAGAAAGCTAGTTTTCTCAAGCAATGCAGACGCTGATGAGCCTTTTTACACACTGCTGCACAGTTTGCCTCTAAGTCCATCAGACGGCTGCAGCTCATACAGAATGCTGCTGCTCGAGTCCTAACAAGGACCAAAAAAGTAGACCACATCACTCAAGTTCTTAGATCTCTACACTGGCTTCCTGTCTGTCAGAGAATAGACTTTAAAATCCTGCTGATGGTTTATAAAGCACTGAATGGTTTAGGCTGATCTGCTACTACTTTATGAACCACCTCGACCTCTGAGGTCATCAGGTACTGGTCTGCTTTCAGTCCCAAGAGTCAGAACGAAACATGGTGAAGCAGCGTTAGTCATCATGCTCCACATATCTGGAACACACTCCCTGAAAGCTGCAGGTCTGCTCCAACTCTCACCTCTTTTAAATCAAAGACTAAGACTTTCTTATTTGCCACTGCCTTCCTATCTTAGATTATTTTAACCCACTTTAAATTAAAATTTTAATGTCATTTTTAATATATTTCTAATTTTCCTTTTCTTTTCTGTTTTATCATATTTGTCATTTTAATTGTGTTCTTTTATGCCTGTCTGAATGTCTCCAATGCTTTTAATGTGTTAATGTAAAGCACATTGAGTTGCCCTCGTGTATGAAATGCACTATACAAATAAAGCTGCCTTGCCTTGCCTAAGTTTAGTTTCATGTCAATGACGATCCCAAGGTATTTACAAATTTGCACAGACTCAATAGGCTGACCCTTGATTTGAGTCGTTTCACTCGTGATTATTCCTTCTGAAATCAATAAGCATGTCTTTGGTTTTAGAAACATTGAGCAGAAGGTAAGACTCCTCACACCACTCAACAAACTGATCAATGACTGGACTGTGGCTGGTTTCAATTTCATAAAGCAGACTAACAATGACAGACTCATCTGCATACTTTATAATGGATCTGTTTTCATGTCTGCTCTGACACATATTAGTGTAAAGGATAAACAGTAGAGGTGACAGCACGCACCCTTGTGGAGAACCTGCAGAGGAGCATCTCCGATCAGACAGAGTGTCTGCGGCCAAGAAGGCACGTCAGCGCCTCGACTTTCTCTGCAAGCTGAGGAAAGCTAGAGCCCCTGCCCCCATCATGCAGGCACCACGGAGAGCATTCTCACCAGCAGCATCACTGTGTGGTACGGGGGACCTGCACTGCGTCCTGCCGAACGACCCTCCAGCGCATCGTGAGAACAGCCGAGAAGACTGTTGGTGCCTCTCTCCCCTCCCTCCATGACATTTACTCTCCCCTCCCTCCCCTGAAAAGCCCTGCGCATAGTAGGCGACCCCTCCCACCCCCCACCCGTCTCACAGCCTCTTCAGCCTGTCACCATCAGGAAGGAGACTACACAGTCTCCGGGTCCAGAACCAGCAGACTGAGGGACAGTTGTATCCACCAGGCAGTCAGAATGCTGAACTCTCTCCCTGTTTTGTAGGACTTTCCAGCTGCTTTCTCCATCTTTATCCAACCATCCTTTTCACATGTAATGTCACACCTTGCATCCACACAACTTCCACTTTAAAGGGTGTTTTTTTTTTACTTTGTAGTGGCTATTTGACTTGGTCAACTTACAAAACTTAAATCTCAAATCAAAACCCTGCCATGGGGGCACAGGGAGAGTGGATCTTACACAGTGTCCAAAAAAGTGTCAATGTCCAGCCAAGTATTCAGTCTCTTGGTGGTTTATTGTATAACAAAAGCTTCACTCAAACAAAAGGTAGCGTCTCTTTCAAATCTCCTGTAAAAACCATTCCCCATCCCCGGTGTCCACCCCTCCTATCTTATATCCTTATTGACTCCTAAAGCTGTCAGTGGCTGTCATCTTCGGTCCCATGGACAAATTATTTTTGTCATTCCTCAGACTCGCTCTGTCTTTGGTAAAAGTGCTTTTAATGTCTTTGCTCCCTCTTCTTGGTTTGAGCTTCAGGGTCGCCTGAAACTGGATTGTTTCATTCGATTGGAGGATTTTAAAAACTAGGATAAAGGATGATCTGATCAGCTTGTGCACATGTTTTAGAGCTTAACACTGATCATTTATAAATCAATGTAATACTTGTCACTAGGGGTGAGCCTGACTAAGGATTTGCTTAGTTGAAAACTGATTAATCAGATTTTGCCCATAGTCGATGAATAGTCGAATGTTTGTTGTTTTTCCTTATTGACCCAAAGTCTGCATGATGGTGACTTCATGACAATATTACACATAACCCTTTACAATTAAGAGACTCGTAGCTTAAAGTGAAAGGGACAACAGAATATTATAAGTGTAAAACTTAGTTTAAATCTATATTGCACGCAGAAACAATGAGGTGATGGAGAGAAAACTCACATAAGGCCACCATCCATTAAACATGGAACAATGCGCCGTTATAGAATAAGGAATCAGGAGATATTTATACAGTGTTCACACAGCAGAGAGCAGCACTGCGGGAAGTTTGTCTAACTTAAGGCTAAACATTTGTATGATGTTCATAATCAAACCTGAACCAGCTAAAGGGTTTTTAAATCTCTTAACAGGATGAAGTATCTGATAGGAAATAAGTAACTGACGTAAAACAAGTCAAGGAGAAACCTATGTTGCCCCAGACTTTCAAGGAAATTAGATTGAGACCCCCTTCCAATTTAGTGACATGCATGGACAAGTTTTGTAACCCTTAGGCCAGCAGAGCCCAGGAGAGTATAATAAATAACTAGAGGTTAAGATACGTTTGGACTCACTAGTAGGCTATGTCATTGGTTCACAGACCTATAAAAGGTGTTGGTCAACAGCATTCTGGGAGTCAGCAGATTTGCAGAGCTGTTCTCCCAAGCATTCCGGGTGCTTGTTCGATACTGGTATTGTTTTCTTGTAATAAACGTATTACTATGCAAGCAAGCCAGCGTCACAAAGTTTCCTAATAAATATACTAATACCCCTATGGCATCAAAGTGAATTACTTTAAATTAAATAACAATAAATAAATAAATCAATTGATTAAAGTAAAAATAATCAAACATACAAAACAATGTAAATAGCTCCAACACCCCCCTCTTCCTATAGTGGCCCCCTTCACAGACTTAACCCGGTCACTCACACCCCCCCCCCACCAACATCAACGCTGAGGTCTGTCATCCTCAGGACTGAAACACACACACTCACTTTGATTTTAAATTGCACTACAGCAAAGTTTTTAAAGTTAGCCTTTATTTTATAGGACAGCTGAAGAGAGACAGGAAATGTGGGGAGTAGAGATCGGGGGAAGACATGCAGGAAATGGTCGACCGTCCGGGAGTCGAACCGGCGACCTCTGCGACGAGGACTGTAGCCTCTATATGTGGGACGCTTAGACCGCTGATCCACCAACGCCTTGAACAGCAGTTTTTAACACTTCCGCATTGGCTTCAATTCTCTCTGCCGGAGGTTGTTGCATGGTTTCCACTAGCTCACTATAGTTCAGACTAATAGTGAACCGGCAACCCCCCCGGCGAGGACTGTAGCCTCTGCACATGGGGCGCTTTGACCGCCAGGCCACCAGCGCCCCTATAGCAAAGTTTTGCACTGTTGCAAAATCTTTTTCTAGCTTTCCTATATTTATCTGTTGTTGTCGTTGCTAGGGTCTGAGAGAGAAACGTAATATCAAATCCTCAGCATGTCTGGTGCAAAGAAGACTTTGAACTTTAAAGTGGTACAAAGAAGGAGCTGATATATCCATCCACTACACTGTAATATTTAGCCGGTCTCACAGTAGGTGTAGATTAAGTTATGAGTTGCAAAATGTATGCACATGCAAAGTACAAATCGAAGCCTCTGTTCCAAATGAAGACGATGGAAAATTAACTACCGTGGAGTTCAGGAACAAAGGCAAAGATGATGAAGAAAAGAAGCTATAAAAGAGGAGTGAGATTGCCAAATAAAGAAAGCTGAGAGTGAACTTTTTCTTCGAGCGGCGGAGAAAATGAGAAAATAACGAGTGAGGTGAGAAAAAGGATGGAGGGAGTGAGGAGAAGAGAACAGTAATCAGCCGGGGAGGAGAGAGAGAGAGTGGGAGAGAGAGGGAGGGAGGGAGGGGATAATAGCTGGAGCTGGGTCTCCTTGTAGGCTGGCAAGTGGCAAGCAAATGCTGCAAGGGCAGAGCAAAAAGTGTGGACTCATCACTATCTGTTCACAGTTGACAGATAACACCAGGACAATGGGATGGTGGTTATTGCAGCGGGTGGGGGCGCGGAGAAGGTGGCAGTTACAAGGAAACACAGAGGAGATTGTGGGATGAGAGGAAGAAAAAAACAAAAACCTCTGTGAACGGGAACAAATTGCAACAATATGTCTGCACAGTAGACCCTGCTGTTATTCTCCTGAAAGCAGAGATAAAGTGAAGAAAGGGTGAGTGGAGATGTATGCAGAGAAATGGAGAGAAGGAGAGTGAGAACACCAGGAAGCAGAAACAGGGTGATAAAACCTCTACATCACCACTGAGAATAATTTGGCCAAGGATCATTACCTTAGTCTCTGAGTCGCTGATCTGTTTCTCCCCCCCGTCTTGTGTACAGAGAGCTTTAGCCCTCCTCCGGCTCCCCCTCTCCCTCGCCTTTGGGTATCCCTCTAAGTCCACAGAAGGTACTGTTTGGTGCCGAAGCGCTTCAGGGTTCCTCGGTGGTGCTCTGACGATGCGCAGGTTGCTGGTGTAGATAATTATCTTGCCAAAATCCAAAACAGAGGACTGAGGGAAAAAGACAATCTTGCATCAGTCCAGTGAACGGAATGTGATTCTTAGCTTTAAGTATTTGATTTAACCGCTGCATAGAAATTTAACAGATTCCCCAAATGCTATCCTTGCATCTCAGAAGGGGTCTTCCAGTTTAGTGCAGCCAAAAACACAACACACTCTACAGCTGCTATCTGGTCTTCTGATTGTGTACAGTACAGGATTTGAAAACTACAGTTCTTTCTCTCCAAATGTACACTGGAGGAGAGGAGAACCAGGAAGTAACGACCCTGATGTAAGAAGGGCCGACACACATAAAGTCATGAACGGTCGTTAGAGCCAATTAAGACTGCTTGATTTATGGCACCAATATACTTGTGCATCTCATATGAGGGTTGAGTTAAACTATTAGACTGTATAGATAATGGACGTAGTATCCGTGACGTCATCTATCTGTTTCTGAAGAGCTGTTTTGAAGCTGATCATAGGCGGGTGCCATATTGGAAATGCTGAACCTAACTTCTGTGGAGCTAGTGTGAGGTAAAGATGCGGGCCTTTAGCCTCCTTGCTAACAGCTATAATGTTCCCGCCTGTCAATCAAGTCAGCCAAACTCCTAAGTTTATTATCTTGAAAAATAACAAGTTATAAAAAGATTAACTTCGTACAGTGTGTGCCGAGAGAGAGATTAGCTATTCAGACTAAAATCATTTTTTTGAACCAGGCTGTAAACATGTTTATTAATGCTGTAAAGATCATCTTCTTTGAATGGGTGTGTATGTGGTTTCCTGTGTTTCTGCAGCCAGCCTCTAGTGGACACTCGAGGAACTGCAGTTTTCGCACTTCTGCATCAGCTTGGTTGAACCAACGCTGTGAGTAACATGATACAAAGTAACTCCACTACTATTAGCAATAACTAGTAGTTCACTTTTCAAAATCAATGATTCCAATACAGTTACAGGCATTTAAAAGGACAGCTGTAACTTGTAACCTCCTGAGGAATAGCAAATAAATACACAAGCTTAATCATCTGACTTAGTGGGTGTGTTATGCCTATGTCAGTACAGTAGCATCCTGAGAGAATGAGCAATTACTTTAGTTATTTTCTTTGCTTTTTATCAATAATTATTCCTGTTTGAAACCTTGAATTCTACACCTTTTTGTCAGCTTGTTTTGTCGAGCCACATTTGGATCAAGAGGCAACCTCTAACTAGAGCGAATGCAGAAGTGCTAAAAAACTGCAGTTCCTTGAGTGTCCACTTGAGGCTGGTTCCAGATGTACTGGAAACCACATACACACCCATTCAAAAAAGACGATCTTTACAGCAGAAATAAACATGTTTACAGCCTGGTTCAAAAAATGAGTGTAGTCTGAATAGCTCATTTCTCTATCAGCACACACTGTACGGGGGTGAATTTTTCCATAGCTCAGCAGTTTAGCAGATATTAAGATTCCAAGTTTTGCCCAAATAAGGGCATGGCTGACATGATTGACAGGTGGGAACACTGTAGCTGTTAGCGAGCAGGCTCAAAGCCCCCCTCTTTACCTCACACTAGCTCAACAGAAGCTAGTTTGAGTTCAGCATTTCCAATATGGCGCCCACCGACGATCGGCTTCAAATCAGCGCTTCAGAAACAGATGGGTGACATCCATTTCTTTAAACATGCAAAGATAACACCCAGAGTTGTGAAATAGCATGATCCCAAAATGTTTTAACCATGAAGTATCCCATCTGTGTTTTTTCCATCATCCTTTGTGTTACTCAATACAGAACCAGAGATTTGATGATGTTATGAGCCTTACACATCATCTTGTGAAAGCATGGAAGGCCCTTAAGTTACCTTTCATTACCCTCCCTCTTTAACCTCTGCACCATTGATCCCAAAATCTCAGTTATAAACTTTCAAACAATCAAAAATAAAAGTAACTTTTTTCTTGTGTAAATCTTCCCCAATATAAACCACAGAAACAGAACATCTGAGTCATGTAGGGGGGGAACTCATTAGACCTTACAGGCGGCGAGCTCCTCTTTGACCACCATGCCGTCCTTTCATTAAAGCTCTAAAAGGGATCAACTAAATCCAGATTGCTGTTTTCCACTGATAAATGTGATAAACAGTGGCCTTGGTCACCAGGGCCAAGCATGCCTTTGTTTAGAGGATAAAAGAATGAAACTGACACTAAGCCAGCAGGCGACGTCGCTGACCTCCCTCTCAGCCCCCTGCACTAATGAAGCCACTGTCACAGCAGCTCAGCGACATCGCCTCTTTCTACTCAGATTCACTATTTTGCTGCCGTTATTGTCCCGCTCTGATTGTTGTATAGTTCGTACAGCATGCAGTCGATGCTGTGATCACCCACAGACTGTCTAATTTAAGTCCTGATTGCTTTTTCTGTTCTAAGATGTAGGAATTAATTACTGAAGTGCATTATGTTGGCTGGTGATTCAGCATGTGTTTATTTTGGCATGTCTGTTTTCAGCATATGCAGCCTTGAAATGCTCTGCAGGGTATACCAACACTTCCAAATAGCAGTTCTTATGATAATTCTCTTTATGTAAATATATCCAAAAAAGCAGTGTGGTGATCAAGCGCTATTTAAAGGATTTTAGAGACACTAAATCACAAGGAATCATAGGAATAGTATGCACAGTCTAGGCATCTCATCCATGAATAGGAACATTTGGAAACGGACAGTGTTTCTGGTTCTACATCACAATTATCTGTTTGCACAGTCACACATTTTCTGCATTTTTGGTTCATTTATAATAATAATATTACATTTTATTAATAAAAGTGCTTTCAAAGTTTCTCAAAGACACTTTACACAAAATAAATTATGCAATAGATATGCAAAGGTTGTTGTAAGAAGGAAAAACAAATAGAATAGATAAATTAAAACATGGGTATAAAAGGACAAAGACATTGTTTAAAATCTAAAATGTATATACAGACCTGATCAAAATCTTAAGACCAGTTGAAAAATTGCTAGAATTTGCATTTTGCACATTTGGATCTTAATGAGGTTTTAAGTAGAGCTACAATATGCAAAAGCAAGAAGGGGGAGTGAGACAAAAAGCACTTTGAAAAAGTAATTTATTGAAAACAAGAATTAAGCTGAAATAGGCTGTTTATCAGCTGATCAAAAGTTTAAGACCACAGGCTATAAAAGTCAATATCTGCTCCAAATTTTCATTTTCTGTCAGGCATTCACACTGTCATGCCCTCCTGATGGCTAAAGCTAAGAAGCTTTCTCTTTTTGAACGTGGTCGGATTGTCGAGCTGCATAAGCAAGGCCTCTTGCAGCGTGCCATCGCTGCTGAGGTTGGACGCAGTAAGACAGTCATTCTCAATTGTTTGAAAGATCCTGAGCATTATGGAACAAAAAAGTCAAGTGGTAGACCCAAAAAAATTACACCAGCGCTGAGCCGGAGGATCCGATTGGCTGTCCGTCGAGACACAGGGCGGTCCTCGACCCAAATTAAGGCCCTTACTGGTGCCGACTGCAGCGCAATAACCATCAGACGGCATCTGCTGGAAAAGGGTTTCAAAAACAAAAAACGAGTTCAAAGACCTCGTCTCCTTCAATGCCACAAAAATGGAGCGCCGCCTGCAAGCTAGTTCAGGCAGACAACTCGAGCCGCGCTCATCATACTGACACGTCACCACCTCTCCATCAGCTGATCTCAACATCCTCATTCGGCGGTCTATTTAAACGGCAAGCCTCCCTGTCTCTGCCTCTGCTTGCAGTGCTCCTGCTGTTCTGCTCAGTGCTGTGTGAAGTTTGTCCCCACCTCCTCCCCGGCTTCCACCTGCGGGCTCCGAGGGGGTTAGTCCTATCTCATTGCTCCTAATGTCTGCATTTAAATAATCTACGAGGAGTAATGAAATTCGGAGCCCACACGCCAAACACAATACTGTATGCTGCAATAAACTTATTAAGTAAACGTGAGTTGTCTGACTGAACTGCCCGTTTAGACTTTGCCAGGGAGCATCAAACATGGGACATTGAAAGGTGGAAAAAAGTTTTATTCTCTGATGAGAAAAAATTGAACCTTGACGGTCCAGATGGCTTCCAACGTTACTGGCATGACAAGGAGATCCCACCTGAGATGTTTTCTACCCGGCACAGTGGAGGGGGGTCCATCATGATCTGGGGTGCTTTGTCAGTCAGTGGAACACTGGAGCTTCAGGTGGTGCAGGGTCGTCAAACGGCGGCTGGTTACGTGCAGATGTTGCAGCGGGCATCCCTCATGACTGAGGGCCCCTCGTCTGTGTGGTAACAGCTGGGTTTTTCAACAGGACAACGCTGCAGTTCACAATGCTCGCTTGATGAAGGACTTCTTCAGGGAGAATAACATCACTCTTTTGGACCATCCTGCATGTTCCCCTGATTTAAATCCCATAGAGAACATTTGGGGATGGATGGCAAGGGAAGTTTATAAAAATGGCCGTCAGTTCCAGACAGTTGATGCCCTTCGTGAAGCCATCTTCACCACTTGGAGCAATGTTCCCACTAGCCTCCTGGAAACACTCGCATCAAGCATGCCCAAACGAATTTTTGAAGTGATTAACAAGAACGGTGGAGCTCCTCATTACTGAGTCCTACTGAGAACATTTTTTTTGTTCTGGTTTGGAGAGTTTTTTGTTATTTTTTGAGTGATGGTCTTAAACTTTTGATCAGCTGATAAACAGCCTATTTCAGTTTAATGTTTTCAATAAATTACTTTTTCAAAGTGCTTTTTGTCTCACTCCCCCTTCTTGCTTTTGCATATTGTAGCTCTACTTAAAACCTCATTAAGATCCAAATGTGCAAAATGCAAATTCTAGCTATTTTTCAACTGGTCTTAAGATTTTGATCAGGTCTGTATTGTTATTGTTGTTTTTATATTGCAATATATGACAGTGAATCATCAATTATGAGTATTTATAAGATAATACAGGCTCAATCACATCACCCTGAGATGTAGTAAAGGTAGGTTTACTGGCTTTAACAATGCACAGGAAATAAGAGTATCCGTTTATTCCGCCTTTTAAAAATGGCCGATTTTGAACCATTACTCTGGCATTATGAAGCTGTCATTTAAATCAAATGTTTTTAAACTGCTACCCAACTATTCTTTATCCCTATCCATTATGTAACAAAAGAGACATTGTATTTACATTCATCAAAATTGTATTACTTTTCAATTCCACTTCATTTACGTTGCACTAGGGAATGAATTAAGACATTAAGACAGATCCAAGTACTTAACATTCTGACAGACAAAACTGGCTCTGCTACTGAGATATCTAATCTGAGTTGATGTTGATTAATATCAGAGTTTAGTGAAATCCAAACCATGCAAGCAGCTTTACTTACTGTGCCGTCTCCCTCTGCTTCCCCGGTTTGGTCGGCTGAAGGTTTGTATCCGGCCATTCCTCTGTAGACGTTTATTCTCTGTGCGATGAGCCCCGTGGGAGGGTAGACACCTGGGTACAACATAAAACATGTTGTCAGGATAAAGTCAGATCTTGTAGTCTACATTTGCCTATTTCCTGTAGTTCTTATTTTTATTTTTTAACAAGTTACCTGTCCACCTAGCTAACCACCCATCTTATGCTAGCTTTGTCAGCTGGCATAAGCTAGCATAGCCAAATCTTCTGTGTATTGTACTCATGTTTTCAAGAAGCCCAACTGGTTCATTCTCAAAACTTTACATGCTTAACATTGCAAGAGTGCTGGGACAGTGTGCAAGATTAGCTCTTCTGCTTCCTGTTTCACATCTTAATGCTAAGCTAAAGTAATGGCAGCTTCACTTGTGGCTAGTAGCAGTTATTGTGCAGCATAGCTTACTGCAACTGAAACTTCCATGTTTTAGAAATAGCTTTTTGTGTTGGTAATGACTTTGGAAAGGGCAAGACTAACCGTTCTCCCCCTTGTTTCCAGCCTATATGCTAAGCTAAGCTAACCTTGCTGCTTGTGATAGCACCAGTTCTACTTAACAGCTACAATTGAGCGTACAGATCACCTGAACCTCTGCTGTAGTTTCTTGTACAAGTGAAATAACAGTGCATCTAATGAAATTGGTAGGCAGGCATGCATAACTTCACTGTGGAAAATATAGCTTCTTCAAACAACTTTATGAGAAACTCTTAATGGCCTCCAAAACTGCCTTTCCAATATTTTCTGCTAAATCAGTGCACATGTTTGACCGGTAGCAGTCCCCCTTGTAAGCAGTAGGATATTTAGATTTAGATTTAACATTTAGATCTAACATTTAAAATTGTGTTTAACATTTAACATTTAGATTCAACATTTAACATTTTGATTCAACATTTAACATTTGTATCTGACATTTAAAATGTATATTAAGATTCAACATTTAGGTCTAACATTTTTAACACAATTTTGATTTAACATTTAACATTTTGATTGAACATTTATATCTAACATTTAACATGTATATTTAGATTTAACATTTAACATTTAGATCTAACATTTAAAATTGCCTTTAACATTTAGATTCAACATTTAACATTTTGATTTAACATTTATATCTAACATTTAACATGTATATTTAGATTTAACATTTAGATCTAACATTTAAATTTTGATTTAACATTTAACATTTTGATTTAACATTTACATCTAACATTTAACATGTATATTTAGATTTAACATTTAGATCTAACATTTAAAATTGCATTTAACATTTAGATTCAACATTTAACATTTTGATTTAACATTTAACATTTATATCTAACATTTAACATGTATATTTAGATTTAACATTTAGGTCTAACATTTAAATTTTGATTTAACATTTAACATTTTGATTTAACATTTAGATCTAACATTTAACATGTATATTTAGATTTAACATTTTGATTTAACATTTAGATCTAACATTTAACATGTACAATTAGATTTAACATTTAACATTTAGATCTAACATTTGAAATTGCATTTAACATTTAGATTCAACATTTAACATTTTGATTTAACATTTAACATTTATATCTAACATTGAACGTGAATATTTAGATTTAACATTTAGGTCTAACATTTAAATTTTGATTTTACATTTAACATTTTGATTTAACATTTATATCTAACATTTAACATGTATATTTAGATTTGACATTTAACATTTAGATCTAAAATTTAAAATTGCATTTAACATTTAGATTCAACATTTAACATTTTGATTTAACATTTAACATTTAGATTTAACATTTAAAATGTATATTTAGATTTAACATTTAGGTCTAACATTTAAATTTTGATTTAACATTTAACATTTTGATTTAACATTTAGATCTAACATTTAACATGCATATTTAGATTTAACATTTAACATTTAGATCTAACATTTGAAATTGCATTTAACATTTAGATTCAACATTTAACATTTTGATTTAACATTTAACATTTATATCTAACATTTAAAATTGTATTTAACATTTAGATGCAACATTTAACATTTAGATGCAACATTTAAAATGTAGATTTACATTTAACAATTATATTTAACAGTATATTTATCATGACAAAAAAAATGTGACTCACAAATTACTTTAAATGTGATAAAGAAGTGACTTTTAAAAATTCACACTACATTTTTTCAAGATGTTTGGAGCTAAATGTTAAAATTGTTGCTGTTATTTTCAGTGTGCACAGCTTTATAAACTGCACCTAATATATTACTATGAAAGATTTTGAAAAGTTTGTTGCAACAAGCCGAGGTGATTTCATGGAAACCACAGGAAGCATGTAAACTCCTTCATGGTCTTTGTGATGCTAACTCACACAGGCCATACTTACAAACATTAGCATGATGATGTTAGTTTGATGCTGCTACAGAATAACCTCCCACTCACCCTGTGGGTCCCCCTGAGTATCCTCAAAGCCACAGAGCTGATCCATCTCCAGGTGACTTGGTGGGATCTTGCGGTGAACGAAGCTGTGAGGATACTTCTCCTCTGGGCTCTCCAGCTCCTGACCGTCCTCGTACACATGCTTCAGCACCCGGCCGCTGTAGGACGACGCCAGCTTGAACCTCACCTGTGGTTTTTGAGTCAAAGGTGTTTTTTGTTTTACTCCACACTCGAGGCTTTCTCTTGCTGAAAAGATGTTCTTGAATGTTGACAGCTGTATGACTAATGTGCACAGTTTGCTTAGCATGGGAAATAAGAATTCTGAATAAAGCAAAGTGCTGCTGGATCAGAGAAGACAGGCACATCCAGTGTGCGAGTTAACATCCTGTATCACTCTGTCAGTCTGAGGATGTCAGATGCTGGGAGAAGCTGAGGAACTATCTTCAAGCACACCAGCTTCAGCTGTTTGTGTGATATGATATAAGAAATATCCCACTGATGTTAAGACAACTGTCTCAATATTCTGTAAATAGAAAGTTCGGTTATGACCTCAATATGTCTTCTTCTCAGCACAGGACGCTGATAAAAATACTTCAAAACACATGAATTTGAAAGAAAGTAAACAACTCACCTTCCTGGGCTTGGCGCCTTCATAACGCTGATTCAGTTTTCTCTGGAGCTCCTCCATGGTGGCTGATTGAGGACTGCAGAAAGGGGTCAGTCCATGTGAGGAACTTCTGGACACCCAGGTCGCTGGTATTGATGGAAGGATGAAGACACAATGTTGATATGCAGGCTGAGAAGGAGAGCACGACTGTGGAGCTGTGTGTAAGGAGTGGGTGGATGAGTGGTGGAGATAGAGCTCTCTCTGTGTGTGTGTGTCCTGCCTCCTGAGTTTGACTGCACCTGCTGTTTTAAGGGACCACCTTTCTAGCTCTCCATGCTAAATTATTCACAGCTGGATCGAGTGCACAAAAGCATGGTTGAGAAACCAGAAGCTCTGTCATCAAATAATTATGATCACCAGAATAGAAGGTAGCCGGAGCCGTGGAGCATTGTGTGTGTTTGTGTGTTTAAGGGAGAGAAAGAAAGAGTGAGGCAGTGTGGGAGTTGTGAGAGAGTTGTAAGAGTGCTTGTCATTGGACTGCAGCCCAGAGCATCAGTGTGTAAAAGTAAACATATTTGATGTCTGTTGCCATAGCACTGAATACCTTCGCCTTTATTAAGATGTAAATAGTTTTATGACACCGGAAAACCCACATTTAAGGATTATGTAACCCCCTTTGCTCATGTGTGGCTGAATGTGTGTTTCTCTGTGTAAAGCTGTATAAAAACATTACATTTGGGAAGCCACAATTCAACCCAGCCTGTTATGTACCTTAGCAAACATGGATGTAGTCTCAAAAACATCACCCATTGGTTTTTGTAGAAGCTATTGCAGCTATTGCAGCCACCATATTGGAAATGCTGACTCAACCTTACTCTCTAGTCACAGGTGAAGGAGTGGAGCTAAGGCAGGCCTCAAAACTAAAAGGGTTATTATGTGCCCACCTTCTCAGACCCTTAAAAGTTTTCTTTACCAGGTGAAACCATATCAATCAATCAATTAATCTTTATTTGTATAGCGCCAAATCACAACAAACATTATCTCAAGATGCTTTTACAAACAGAGCAGGTCTAGACCACTCTATGTCAAATTATGAACAGAGACTCAACTTCAAGACAGGATAAGACTCAGTCTGACCCCACCTTAATCCACCATGAGCATTGCACCTCAGAGTATTTAGCTAGTTACAGCGGTGAGGAAAAACTTCCTTTTAACAGGCAGAAACCTTGAGCAGAACCAGACTCATGTTAGACTGCCATCATGCCTCGACCATGTTGGGTCTGGAAAGAGGGATAGAGGAGAGTAAGAGAGAGAGGGAGCGGTGATAGTGATGAGATGAGTAGTAGAAGCTGTTGCCGCCGGAGTCCAGAACGTCCACAGCAGACTGTATAATAAATGGACGTAGTATCCGTAATGTCACCCATCTGTTCCTGAAGCCCTGTTTTGAAGCTGATCATCGGTGGGCGCCATATTGGAAATGCTGAACTCAACCTAACTTCTGTAGAGCTAGTGTGAGGTAAAGAGGTGGGCCTGAAGCCTTTTCGCTAACAGCTACAGTGTTCCCGGCTGTCAATCATGTCAGCCATGCCCTTATTTGGGCAAAACACTGCAAATACAGCAAGCTCAAGAGCCGCTTTCTGGTCTTCTGATTGTGTACAGTAGGATTCAAAAACTACAGTTCCTTCTCTGTAAACACAGATTTCCTCCTTCAACACTTTCAAACATGTAGTAGATGTGAGGGGGACCAGGAAGTAAGGACCCTAACGTGAGAAGAGCTGACAAAGACAAAGTCACGAAACATCGTTAGAGCCAATTAAGAATGCTTGATTTATGTGGCCAATGAACTTGTGCTTCTCCCTTGAGAATCGGGTTGAACTCATAGACTGTATAATAAATGAACGTAGTATCAGTGACATCACCCATCTGCTTTGAAGCCGATCGTCGGTGGGCGCCATATTTGAAATGCTGCTCTCAACCTAACGTCTGTCAAGCTAGTTTGAAGTAAAGAGGCAGGTCTTTAGCCTTTTCGCTAACTGCTACAGTGTTCCCGCCTGTCAATCAAGTCAGCCATGCCCTTATTTGGGCAAAACTCTTAAGTTTAATGTCTTCATAAATAACAGGTTATAAAATAATTCACCCCCTGTACAGTGTGTGCTGATAGAGAAATGAGCTTTTCAGACTCAAACTGTTTTTTGAACCAGGCTGTGAAGGCCTATAGCCTACTCGCTAACAGCTACAGTGTTCCCACCTGTCAATCAAGTCAGGCATGCCCTTATTTGGGCAAAACACTGAAAATACAACGAGCTCTAGAGCCGCTTTCTGGTCTTCTGATTGTGTACAGTAGGATTCAAAAACTACAGTTCCTTCTCTGTAAACACAGATTTCCTCCTTCAACACTTTCAAACGTAGAGCAGATGTGAGGGGGACCAGGAAGTAACGACCCTAACGAGAGAGGAACCAACAAAGATAAAGTCATGAATTTTTGTTAGAGCCAATTAAGAATGCTTGATTTATGGGGCCAAGGAACTTGTGCTTCTCCCTTGCGAATTGGGTTTAACCCATAGACTGTATAATAAATGGACGTACATTAGTATCCATGAAGTCACACATCTGTTTCTGAAGTTGATCGTCGACTGGTGCCATATTGGAAATGCTGAACTCAACCTAACTTCTGTCGAGATAGTGTGAGGTAAAGAGGCGGGCCTGAAGCCTTTCCGCTAACAGCTACTGTGTTCCTGCCTGTCAATCAATCTGTGTTTCTGCAGCCAGCCTCTAGTGGACTCTTGAGGAACTGCAGTTTTTAGCACTTCCTCATGGCTTCATATTTTAAGACTGGAGGTTGCCGCTTGGTTATATTAGATCTCAGAAGTCTTCTCCAGCAGATTCCACAGATAAGAGAAAGGCTTTTGGGAGAATAATACCCCAAAAAAGTTTTTTTTCTCTGAAAAAATGAAATTATAATAACTATTAAATAGATGATTATAATTCATATGAAATAACTAACATTTAAGGAAATCATGGAAACTACACATTTAGCTCATTTCCCACCCTGATCCCACAGTGCATTAACTTGAAGTAATGAGTCACACAATTAGCTTTTTAACTAAATTACCATATGCTAAGTGTTTCCTATCTTGCGTAATGGCTCCAATTATTTGGTAAATTGCGTATTCTAAATTCGTATTTAACTCCCAATTACCTGTTACTTAGTGTGACTAATAGGGAAGGTTACCATTCATTAGACATGGAGTAGAGACCCATGGGTTTGGTTCAGGAGTGTGATAAAAAAAAAAGGCTCTTTTTAATGTATATTGAAATAATGGTTATGCCCTCTTTGATAGTTCCTCTTGTCCTCCGTTGGGAGAGAATGGCTCACTTCTTAAAGATATGGGATCAGGGAACAAAAGCCAGACATGACAGAAAATGTTGCTAAAGCTAATATTATCCTCCAACAATGCTCAAGTCCAGAGCTTTTTTTTTTAACAGAAACAACACTCTCTGTGGTGATACAAGGCGTGTACTGACAGGACTGTAACTTTGGGACATAACCATTTGACTGTTGTGCTTGTAATGCAGCCTCATAGGAGCTTTGGTGCCAGCTCTGCCTGACACAACATTTATAACATAGATCTATAATGTATGAGTATGTTAGAAATGAAAAACGGTGAAACTACTATGATTCTTAGAATAAACAAAAGCATGGACCATATTCAACATGCATTTAAAAATGATGCACCTTTTGTCTTTAACAGCTGAGGGATGAAGATGTTCATGCATCATTACATATTTAGTAGTATTTTCCCATTTAACCCCCAGACACAAATAAAAGATGAGGTGGAGTAACCTTCCCTGTTCCATATGCAGCTCTTTCTTCCAGGGCAGGCTTTTTGACTCTATGTTCGAGTGTCCTTGTAAAACATGAGAGTGATATCGTGCGAATGCAAAACCAGAGCTCAGCAGTTATCTATTTCATGATGTAGACCTGCTCAACCTGAAAATATCATCAACCAATCTTTATTTATAAAGCGCCAAATCACAACAAATGTTCTCCTCAGACTCTTTCCAAACAGAGCAGGTCTACACCGTACTCTATGTTCTATTAACAAAGACCCAACATCAAGACCGGATCAGATCCAGTCCCATCTTACAGACAGGACTCAGTCTGATCTCATCTTAATCCACCATGAGCAGAGCACTTTGCAGCATTTAGCAAGTTACAGTGGCAAGGACAAACTTCCTTTAACAGGCAGAAACCTCCAGCAGGACCAGACTCATGTTAGACACACATCTGCTGAGACCGTGTTGGAGAGAGGGATAGAGGGAGATGAAGAGAGAGAGAGAGAGATGATAGTGGGGAGACGGATAGTAGTAGTTGTAGCAGCTGGAGTCTGGCACGTCCACAGCAGCAGAGATCCAGAGGAACCTACGAGACAAGGGAGCTCAGGGACTCCAGAAAGGTGTAAGAAAAGAGAAAAGAGAGGGAGACCAGAAGAAAGAAAAATAGGAGAATAAATGGTGAAGGAATGACAGAAAGAAAGGACGGGATAAGAAAAGGAGACATAAAGGATGAAGAAACATGGAAAGAACAAAGAGAGAAAGTAAGAAAGAAAGAAAGAAAGAAAGAAAGACAGAAAGAAAGAAAGGAAGGAAGAAAGAAAGGAAGAAAGGAAGGAGGGATGAAAGAAAGAAAGAAAGAAAGAAAGAAAGAAAGAAAGAAAGAAAGAAAGAAAGAAAGAAAGAAAGAAATTACAGACCCCAAAAATGAATCTACAGCAGAGATCCAGAGGAACCTACGAGACAAGGGAGCTCAGGGACTCCAGAAAGGTCTATGGTTAGTAACTTTAATGGGACAGGGAGAGTTAAAGTGAGAGACAGGCAGAGAGAGGAGAGAGAGAGAAAGACAGGATCCCAGTGTGTCAGTCTAAGCCTATAGCAGCATAACTAAGACCTGGTCCAAGCCTGATCCAGCTCTAACTACAAGCTTTATCAAAAAGGAAAGTTTGAAGCCTACTCTTAAAAGTAGAGAGGGTGTCTGCCTCCCGGACCCTGACTGGTAGATGATTCCAAAGGAGAGGGGCCTGATAACTGAAGGCTCTACCTCCCATACTACTTTTAGAGACTTTAGGTATGATGAGCAGGCCTTCATGTTGGGAGCGTAGTGTTCTTGAGGGGTAATAGGGCACTATGAGTCCAAGCCTATACTAAGAGCTGGTCCAAGCCTGAGCCAGCCCTTACTATAAGCTTTATCAAAAAGAAGATCATGAGTCACCCTTGATTTTTCTGCTTCTGAATCCCCTTTTTGTGTGACATTAAAACACCAGAACTAAACTCCTTGTTGTTAATTAATCATTAATCACTTAATGCCTTTCCAGGGTTGATAAATAAACGAGGTACCAGCACAACCAGGCATCTGTTGACCAAATGTGTTTTGATTAAAGTCATTAATTTTTAATAATGCTCTCTGAATCAGTAGAATTAAAGAACGTTTTCACAGAAGCTTCGTCCAATTCATCCCATTTTCTGTTATCTTCTCCTCAGAAAATGTATTAGTCTTCATTCCCAAACTCCTTAGCACACACTTTTGAATTAGACACCGCTATCTCTTTGTGACCTTTAAATACTTCTAACTGAGCAGCTCTCTGTTTTGAAGTGTTCCATTCAGTGTGAAGTGGGACAACGCTGATAAAGCATCTGTGAGGAAACCTTCAACAAAAAGTGGGTCAGTTGGTTATCTATACTACGAACGGTGCATTGTAATCACAGAACTTAAGACATTGTTTTCCTTTTAATTACCCCTTTAAATTAAAGCATCTCTCACATCTCTAATTCTGCACCGTCATTACCGGAGTGAGTCTGTCTGACTGTGATTAAGACTGAGAGCGTGTGATTCATGCTGGCGGCATCCTTTTCAGAGACCTTTTATCACCAGTTCAGACGTATTCAAGATTTCAGAACACGTGAGAACTAAAGATGAAGTCTGCATCACCTTCTGAGTCAGACAGAGGTCACAACCTGGAGTCATGTGTTTCACTTCTTTGTGTTTCTGCATGTGTGTGTGAACTACTGAAGTTGTCTTGGGATGCAGCAGCTGTGTATAAGCTCAGCGTATAGTTTGGACGCAACTTCTAATTTAGGATGGAGTTTACATTCTACTCACATTTTGGGCGTTGAACCAGCTGAGATAGTTCCAACGTTAGCATCAGTTACATCTTAAAGGTGACATATCATGCAAAATTGACTTTTTAATGGTTCTCTACCTGAAATATGTGTCCCTGTCTACAAACCCCCCGAGAATGAAAAAATCCATTCTGCCCCTGTTCTGATTTCTCCACCTTTCTGTAAATGTGTGTGAAACGAGCCGTTTCAGACTTCAGTGTTTTTGTTACGTAACAACAATATCCGGTCTGTCACGGAGTCAGAGCTCGGTGCTTGTTCAGCCCATAGACTGTATAAAATAATACTGAATCCCTCCTCCGTTTTTCATTACCTGCACAAATGTGTGCTAACAAGGAGCTTAGGAGGGAGGCATGCTAGTTGTAGGCTGTCTTAATAAACACAAAGGTCGGTTTACTCCCCACGTCTGCAGATTTGAAGATCTAGTGGATGATTTTTATTTATCATGGATAAGTGCTAGTGCTAGTTAGCATAGCCACATAGCTACATGTTCGTAGCTGTGTACCAAGACACACGTCTACATACTGATAAATAAAACAACAAGAAACACTAAATCTGTGACCAATCGTTCAGAAAGGTCCTGCTGCAGGCGCCTCTCCGTCAGGATCAGATTCAGAGGGTTGAAGTAACGCGATCTCTGAGCAGCCGTGTATATTCAGCCAACATGTAAACATTAGATCACTGACCACTTCCTGAGGGGGCGTGGTCAGAGGGAAAACAGAGTGTTCTGATGAGGACTGAAGAAGAGGGTTTTTCAGGCATGCCAAAATCTGATTTCAAAGTGTTTTTTTGAGCATAAACTTTAAAGACATGTTTTGGGGACCTCTTAGACCAATATATATTGATGAAAAAAGTGTGATATGTCCCCTTTAAATTTGACACCTCGCTCTGTGTGAAGTCCTCCCTCGCAGACCGGTTGTCATGGCGCTCTGTTTTCAAAGATGGGATCATTTGAAGGATGAGGAGAAGCAGCTGTGATTTGGCGACAACACGCTCTCCGCGATAGATTATGTAAGATGAGATTTAGTTTGTTCTAATTTATTTCAAGTGTCACCAAAAAGTCTTTATTTAATTCTAATTGTATTTGTATCATTGCATTCAAGGATTCAAGGTTTTTTATTGTCCTACCAATACAAGCTGTCACATGATATGGAACGAAATTTCGTTTCTCAGGTCCCGTATTAAGCCAAAAAAAGAACACACAATTAAAGGAAGACATTAGTAATAAATGTAAAAATGTGAATACAAATATAAATATTGTGCATAGTGCTAATTGAATGTGCAAATGTACAGTGTGCAAGTTTTGAGGTAGTCCGTTTTATCGTACTGTTCATGTCAGAGTCTGAATGGCTGGGAGCGGCCGAGACTACAGAGCACCACCAGAGTTCTTTAATGAAGTTCAGAAGACTTCTATTTCATGTAGTGCACTGCCTCTTTAAGGTTGCTCAGGGTGATATGGTTTTGAGTTGACGTAAAGGTGTCACATGAGTTTGATGTGCTGTTGTCCTACGTTGATGGAGAGTCATTAAAGGCATCACGACGCACAGCAGAAGTTGTCCCGTGCTCTTCCTTCCCCAAAGCCCTCAAGTGTGATTAAATTAAGTTTCTGAAGTTTAACAGTTCAGAAGAGATACTTAAACAAGTTACGGTGTTACAATTATATGAATAATAAACGTATGATGACTCTGATCTTAACTCGCACTTTCGTTTCCCGCAAGTGGAGATAATTACCGTACATCTGCACAACATCAGAGTACCGTTATGTTGACATACCTTATGTTGTAGTTCACGATTTCACCTCTAGATGTCACTGTTATTTTACACTATGGATTAAATATCACCATATCAACATGCTTTGTCTTATTCTACCTTAATGTTGCTGTTTGTCGATTAAGGGGAGTTACAGCAGTTATGATAAGTAGTTAGCTTAGCTTAGCTTACTTAGAGGTAATGAGGCTAACTTGAGTGAGCACTTAAACACCCCATCAAGAAAAAATCTGTTCACTGATTGGCCAAACCGAGTGTAAATGTCAAATCTGTGACAATATTTTAATTAGTTTAGATGTTACGGTCTACTAGTTAAGATGAACCTTATGTCTCCGTGGTGAAACCAAATAATGACGCAACTTAAGTTACAAGCTAACTGGTTTCAACGCATGGCTGAGTGACGACTTTACACTCAACTCATGACTCAACTTATGGCCAAATTCCACCAGATCCATGTTCGGTCCGTCTCTGATTCGTCACAGCACTGGGTCCGATAGGTTTCTATTCTAGTCAATGTGTTAACTTCCACTGGATCCGCTCTGTAACGTTCCGGCTGCGTCTCTGATCCGGCAGATCGGAGTCCTCCGGATCAGACACACAAGACTTCTATTTCTGCAGGATGCCGGATCACGAGAGAAGATCCCTGACAGGCTCTAATGACTTATTGTTGCTGTTTCAAAGCCTCGTCTGCTGATTGTACATTTATGAATTGGTAGCGAGGCTTTTATTGAACATTACACCCGTATTAAGT